>NC_092378.1:69211469-69301672 GCF_030028105.1 Mobula birostris | reverse complement strand
TGGCATCACTGTGTGGCAATGAGTGGCCGGCGTCTGACTGATTTGTGCAGGCCAATAATCTTCCCTCAATAGATTTCACTGAAACAATTCTCTTGGACTGTCACATTGAGATTTCAGGACCTGCACTGTAACACCAACTGTTTTCCAATCAGTTCAAAAGGTTGAAACAGTCAGGACTTTATCCCATGGAGCACAGGAAAATGAGGGAAATCTTATAGAGGTATACAAAATTATGAGGGGTATCGATTGGGTAAATGCAAGCAGGCACTTCCCCTTCAGGTTGAGTGAGACCAGAACTAGAGGTCATAGGTTTAGGGTGAAAGGTGAAATATTTAAGAGGAATTTGAGGGAGAACTACTTCACTCACAGGGTGATGTAAGTGTGGAACGAGCTGCCAGCAGATGTGATAGATGTGAGTTCAACCTAACATTTAAGAGACATTTGGTTAGACACATGGTTGAGAGGGATATGGAGGGGCTGTGGTCTGGTGCAGAGATGGGAGGAGGCAGAAAACTAGGTTGGCATGGAACGGATGGGCTGAAAGACCTGTTTCAGTGTTCCAGTACTCTTTGAGTTCAGTGACTCTCAAAGAGAGCTTGAGGTTGCTCTGAGGTTATGAAAGCACTACAGAAATGCAGATTTTTCTTTAGACAGACTATCTTAAAATTAAGACGGTACTTATTTATTAAGGTTGCAGTTATTCCTAATACATTCACAACGTGTCACTGCACTAAAGGCCTGTATTTTTTTCAGGGGGTGGAGAATGTCACAGTTATTTACTGTACACAGGACAGCGATATCAGATGCCTGATGATGGTGAGGGGTGATATCTGGGGCGAACTCTGACACTAGTGGAGCCATACCCACTGGAACTGTTGCTATGTGATTCCTCGAAATCTCCTAAATCATTTGTGCAGGGTTCCTTGGGTGCATTCCATCGAAGGTGCAGCGGGCATGCTGGAATTCATACAGGGTTGGGGGGCTGGCCCCTGCAGACCAGCTCTCCCATCAATGCTGCTCTCCAGTGTTCGCTCCCTGGAGGAGAAGTTGGATGGCCCTCGTCTATGGCTGACCCAGTGCGAGGTGGAGAACTGCTGCATGCTTGTTGTTGCAGAAGCTTGGCTCCAGGACAACATCCCGTGCACCATCACTCTTCAGGCCGAGTTACTGAGTCACTTGTGTGAACACTATGTTGTGAGTGTGTGTTCAGTTGCAACTATGTGCACTGTGTGAGACTGTATGTATTGTACTTTGCACTTTGGCCATGGAAGAGTGCTGTTTCGTTTAGCTGTATACATGTATATGGTTGAATAACAAACTTGAACTTGAGAGAAGGGAAAGAGAATTTAAATAAGATGCATAAAATTCTGAAAAATTCAGCAGCCCTGACAAACACCAGAAGAGAGAAACAAAATTAATCTTTCTAATGAACACTTTAATTAGATGAGCATAAAGTTTAGGACATAAAACATAGCAAATTACAGCACAGTACAGGCCCTTTGGCCCACAATGCTGTGCTGACCTTTTAACCTACTCTTAAGATCAATCCTACCCTTCCCTCCTACATAAAGTAACTCTCCATTTTTCTACCATCCATGTGCCGATCAAAGAGTTTCTTAAATTTTCCCAAATGTATCTGCCTCTACTATTACCCATAACTCTTTGTGTAACAGCTTACCTCTGAAATCCCCTATACCTCCAATTACCTTAAGATTATGAACCTGTGTCCTTTTTTGAAAAATTATCACTACAGTATTGCCCAATTCTGTTTTTTTCCAATATCCAAAGTTGGTTTGAATTACCAGTATGCTTCTCAACTCTTGTACTCCACGCATTGGCTCTGTCTTTGGAAACCGTGCCTTCAACTTTAGCTTCAATTCTCCTTTAAATATTCTCTAAAACTTACCTCCAGTTCAAGTGCTTGGTCTCCTGTCCTAGGTAGGTGACAGTCAATATAATCGAAGACCCTTCCCTCCCCTGGACATTCCCTCTTCTCCCCTCTCCCATTGGGCAGTAGATACAAAACCCTGAAAGCACGTACCTCCAGGTTCAAGGATAGCTTCTATCCCACTGTCATCAGACGACTGAGGGAAGAGGGATGAGGGACTGCACGTTGGTGGAGCAGTGTAATGTTTTCCAATTCTTGCCGCTGTCTGTAAGGAGTGTGTATGTTCTTGCCATAAACATATAGGTTTCATCTGGGTATTCCAACAACATGCGCTTAGGGTTAGGGTTAGTGAGATGTGGGCATGTTGGTTTAGCACCAGAGGCATGGCAAACACCGGCAGGCTGCCCCCAGCCATCCTCAGACCGTGTTGATCGTTGACGCAAATGATGCACTTCACTGTACAGTATGCTTCAATGCTTTGTTGCACATCTGTCAAATAAAGTTAATCTTTTATAACCAGCAATCTTCTGTGCCTCATTACGGCCTTGCACCGTATTGCCTGCCTGCACTGCACTTTCTCTGTAGCAGTAACACTTTATTCTGCGTTCTGTTACCGTTTTCCCTTGTACCACCTCAGGGCATGATTATGAAATGATCTGTTTGGATGGCATACAAAGCAAAGCTTCTCACCCTACCTCAGTACATATGACAATAATAAATCAACATACCAGTTTATTAATTTAAATAATCCTTCAATGGCTCAGGGTCAGATTGTGTTTGATATTGCTCAGGTCAAGCTCCTTTGATATTTTACCACAATAAGGTCACTGTATAAATTCAGGTCTGTTGATGTAAAATAGAATGCTGAAACCTTGGTTATAAAAAAAAACTCAAACTTTTGGGTCCAACATCTTGAATGCAAAAAAAAGAAAAAGAATTGCTTTAAATTGATTCCTTAATACGCACATCACATTTCACTGGATTACTAAACTTTGAACCCCATTTTCCATACAGGGCTATCATGATCGGCAATTCAAGGGGTACGTTTTGATGTACATGTGATTACTAAATAGATCTAAATCTAAATCTAAATCTGGATACCTCAAGCTGGGCCAGGCCATCCAAGAATTGCCACAAGAGGCAGAGCAGGTTGCAATTGGTGACTTAGCGGGTAGATTCTGGAACCTTTTCCTGGGCCCCTTATCAAGACCTTTCGAATGTTTTACTATCTTGATAGTTTCCACAGAACAATTGGACTGAATATAGTAAAGATTCATGGGAATCATCAACCAATTTCAATTCTAACGCAACGTCAATTTACTTTTTTTTTCCATACAGATACAGCACAGTAACAGATCTTTCTGGCTTAACGTGTGGATACCAAAGTGTGATGTTTCCTACGTTGATGCCTGTTTCAATGTTGAAATTGGGAAATGAACTATCAACTGCAATCTGACATCACTGATCTCTGTCGCATTTATCGCTCTGCTTATTCCTAGTGAGGCTGCAGTTCTGGAAAGAGACAAAGCTCAGAGCTATTCTGTTTCAAAATAATGCTCATTGCAGGTGTTGGGACTCAGGGCCATAGATTTATCCAGCACAGAAACAAGCTCTTCAGCCCAACACTCTGATGCTGATCAAGCTGACAAGCTGTACTGTTCCCATTTGCCAGTACATGGCCCATATTCACTAAGACTTTCCTCCCTATGCATCTGTCCAAATGTCTCTTAAAGGTTGTACCTGTCTCTACCACTTCCTCTGGCCTACAGGTGTCCCCCCGCTTTTCGAACGTTCGCTTTACGAAACCTCACTGTTACGAAAGACCTACATTAGTACCCTTTTTTCGCTTTCAGAAGGTGTTTTCACTGTTACGAAGAAAGGCAGCGCACGATAAAAGGCAGCGCGCACCCCGAGCAGCCGCTCGCCCCCCCAGATTCGGAACCGCATTGCTTAAACACGAGCCTGGGAGCAGCCGTTTGCAAGATGAGTTCTAAGGTGTTGGAAAAGCCTGAAAGCTCGTAAGGGTGTTACACTTAGCGTAAAACTAGACATACGTAAGCATTTCGATCGTGGTGAACGAAGCAAGGACAAACAACACACATCAAAGTTGCTGGTGAACGCATCAGGACTGACAAAGGGTCTCGGCCTGAATCGTCAACTGTACTTCTTCCTAGAGATGCTGCCTGGCCTACTGCGCTCACCAGCAACTTTGATGTGTGTTGCTTGAATTTCCAGCATCTGCAGAATTCCTGTTGTTTGCGAAGCAAGAACAAAGTGAGTTTGGCTTGTGGAAGCTGACGAAGATGATGTTGAAGAGGTTTTGGCATCCCATGACCAAGAGCTGATAGATGAAGAGCTGATGCAATTGGTAGAGGAAAGGATAACAATCGAAACCGAATTCAACCGAGTGCAGAAAGTGAAGCAACTGTGTGAGATTTTTGTTGCAATGATAAAGTACGACTTTAATTTTGAAAGGTTACGTAGGTTTAGGGGATATTTGGAGGATGTTCGGAGTCCTCACAAAGAACTGTCTGATATAAAAATGCTTGAGGCTCAGCAGTCAAGCAAGCCTTCCACATCAGCCACAGCAGACGATGAACCTCCACCTTCGACATCGAGGCAGGTAGTCATAGGAGAAGATGAGATAACACGCTCGTGTCCCACCACCCCAACCCCCGGGTCCCGGACAGGTACTATACCGATTCACGGAGAATGCAGGGGTAGCCGGGAGGCGCACAGCACATCCTTAAGAAAAAAGCCAAAATAAACATGCTAACTAATTAGGTGCCGCCTAGCACGTAATTCTCGGCCCAGATCAGTGCTGATGCAATCGGCAATCGCCTCTGATCTGTGCCGACATTTACATGCCAGACAGCACCTAATTAATTAGCATGTTTATTTCGGTTTTTTTCTTAACGATATGATGTGCTGTGTGTCTTCCGGCTACCCCTGCGTGCTTCGCGGCAATGTATCCGGTCGGCGGCCTGGAGAGTGGGGGCCACTGCATCACCCAGCCTGTGACAACTCAGTCTAACACACCATCATCAGTGTGCTCTGCGCTGTCCCGATTCTGGTAAGTGATACTACACTGTACATTCATTATTTCTACTTTATATAGGCTGTGTATTTTTACATGTTATTTGGTAGATTTGGCAGCTTCATAGTTTAAAGGTTACTGGAGAGCGCGTTTATGCCAACAGCGCTTGTGTGAGATTTTCTGCCGAGAGCACTTGCGTGAGATTTTCGCTACAGAGATCTGTGCAGTCAATTGTTGTAGAGAAGTATTTCTACTTTATATAGGCTGTGTATTTATCATATCATTCCTGCTTTTACTATATGTTACTGTTATTTTAGGTTTTATGTGTTATTTGGCATGATTTGGTAGGTTATTTTTGGGTCTGCGAACGCTCACAAAATTTTCCCATATAAATAAATGGTAATTGCTTCTTTGCTTTACGACATTTTGGCTTACGAACCGTTTCATAGGAACGCTCTACCTTCGGATGGCGGGGGAAACCTGTACTTCCATGTCCTATTTCTGAGCAAATCAGATGGCTAGAGAATGTTACCCCAGAGAGGGTTGTTCTGTGCCACCTGATGGAGTGGTGGAATCAAATTCCACAAACATTCAAAAGGTGATTAGATTTGAGATTGAAGGGAACCAGTTTGCAGATTCTGGCAAAAAGGCAAGGATGCGGGACCAAAGCAGAGAGTCATTACAAAAGCCAACACAGACACATTGGTTGAACGACCTCCATCTGTGTTATAGGGAATTCTTGTCAGGGAGATATTTGCCAAGGGTTACCAACACAATTATATGGAGAGTAACCAATGTTTGCTAGAGCAGAATATTTATTTCCAGGCAACAGACAAAGAGGCGAATCCACCAGTGTAAAGTTTTTCTTGCTTCTCTTCCAAACTTTTCTGATTTCCAGGAGCTACAAAGCACAATCTGTCTCCCCAACATGACGTACACCATCTCCTCATTAAAGTCATTCACAACACTTAACATTATGTGGTGGAATGAAGTGTTTTTGTTTGTTCAGAATACATTCACTCCAACTGAACACTATCAAGCAAATATTAGTATTGGTATTGGTTTCCCAATGCCAATAGCCAGTAGCTAATTAAACGTAATAATTTGCACTGAAGTACAAGATCACAACAAAATAATTATGTGATCAAGAAACCATCTTATACAATACATCTACTCAAGATTCTGATAACTGCAGGATAAAAACCATCCTTGACCCTGGTAGTATGTCCTTTTGGGCTTTTGTATCTTCTGCCTGATGGGAGAGGGGAAAAGAGAGAATGTCTGCAGCTAAGCATCCAATTCCAAAGAGAGGCTGGCTGTTCTCAATGCATGCTAATTTTCCTCATGCAAAAATGAAACCCCCCTGCGATCATTTCAAAGACATCCTCAAGATTCCCCCTGAGGTGGACTGACTTGCCTTCCCCATTTCCAAGGATTTGGTGGTCTTGTGATGCTGATGAGGCTATTGGTTAGAAAGTGTTTCTAGACCGGCAACATTAAATTCAGTGCATGGTACCATCAGGTAGGAGATACAGAAGCCTGAAGGCACACACTCAGCGATTCAGGAACAGCTTCTTCCCCTTTGCCATCCGATTCCTAAATAGACAATGAAGCTTTGGACACTACCTCACTTTTTTTGATATACGGTATTTCTGTTTTTGCACATTAAAAAAAATCTATTCAATATATGTAATTGATTTACTTGTTTACTTATTATTATGTTTATTATGTTTTATTTTTTTCTCTCTGCTAGATTATGTATTGCATTGAAACAATGCAACTTTTAATTTATAATAATGCAGAATGTTATTTCGTGATAAACACAAGAGATTCTGCGGATGCTGGAAATCCAAAGCAACACACTCAAGATGTTGGAGGAACTCAGTAGATCAGGCAGCATCTATGGAGAGGAATAAACAGTCGATGTTTTGAGCCGAGATCCCTCATCGGGACCTGAAAGGAAGGGAACAGAAACCAGAAAAAGAAGACGGTGGGAGTAGGATTTACTGGGTCATTTTCACTTCTGAATTAAAGTATTTTCAAACAGACTTTCAAAAAGATTCTCAGGCAATCAGTGTTGCAAAAACACAAACTTAAGTTAATAAGTTCTCATAAGGATTGTATTTATTCCATTTAATTTATTTGATCACCTGAAGGGCAACTTCTTCACACAGAGGGTGATGCCTATATGGAATCAATGAAAGTTGTTGAGCAGGGGCAATAAAAACATTCAAAAGACATTTGGGTAAATAGATATGTAGGAGGGGTTCAGAGGAGTGTGTGCCATATGCAGGCAATTGGGACTAACTTGGTGGGCACCATGGTATATTACTCTGACTCTGTGAATATGGTTGGTGTTGTTTGACAAATATTGTGAGAGCGGATCTGCAATGAAGGGTTACCAGATCATTTCTGGAACATACGTTTGTCAGATGATGCTACAGAGGGTTGTAGACTCAGGCAGCTCCATCACACGCTCAGTCGAGGACATCTTCAAAAGGCAACACCTCGAGATTCAAGACTGCTCATTGTCACTCTTCAGTACAGGAGTGTAAAGGAGAACAAAATGATTGTTACTCTGGATTCAATGCAGCATAAAAAAACACAATATAAAATACAAATGTGCAGGTGGACAGCATCCATCATTAAGGATTCTCACCATCCAGGACATGCCCATTTTACTTTTCTACCATCAGGGAGAAGGTACAGGAACCTGAAGACACCACACACTCCACACTTAAGGACCAGTTTCTTCCCCTAGGCCATCAGATTTCTGAGTGGCCCATGAACACTACCTTCTCATTTCGCTCTCCTTTTTCACTCATTATTTTTATTGCAATTTATAGCTTTTCTATGTCTTCCACTGCAGTGCGGCCTCAAAAACAACAAATTTCATGACATACGTCGGTGATAACAAACTTGACCCGATTCTGATTCTCACTCGGAACAGCCGAAGCCTGAGTGCTCCTGCCTGAGAGGTGATCTAGATGAAACATATAAAATTTGTTAGCAGCTTTACTGGGTGGACTTGGAGTTGATGTTTCTCCTGGCTGGAATATTTAGAAGCACAAGGCCATAAGACATAGGAGCAGAATTAGGCCATTGGGCCCATCAATGCTCTGCCATTCCATCGTGGCTGATTTATTATCCCTCTCAACTCCATTCTCCCGCCATCTCTCCACAACATTTGACTCCCTGACTAATCAAGAACCTCCACTTTAAATATACCCAATGACTAGCCATCAGTGGCAATGAATTCCACAGATTCACTACTCTCTGGTAAAGAAATTTACGCCCCTCCAGCCTGAGGTTGTGACCTCTGGTCCTGGACTCCCCCACTATAGGAAACATCCTCTCCTCAACCATTCCATCAAGATCTTTCAATATTCAATAGATTGCAATGAAATCTCACCTCACTTTTCTAACCTCCTGCAAGTACAGGCCCAGAGCCATCAAATGCCCTCATACATTAAACCTTTCATTCACAAAATCACCCTCGTGTACCTCCTCTGGACTCTCTCCAAAGTCAGCAGTTCTTTTCTTAGATAATAGGCCGAAAACTGCTCCCAATACTCCAAGTGTGGTCTGACCAATGCCTTTTAAAGCCTCCACATTAGATTCTTGCCCTTATAAATGTCCTTTCAAAATGAATGCCAGCATTGTATTTGTCTTCCTCACCGCCAACTCAGCTTGCAAGTTAACCTTTAGGGAATCCTGCATAAGGCCTTTGCACCTCTGACTTTTGAATTTTCTCTCCATTTAGTATATAGGCTGCACCTTTATTCCTTCTACCAAGGTGTATGACCATACACTTCCCTACACTATATTCTGTCAATCACTTCTTCGCTCATTTCCCCAATCTGTCTAAGCCCTTCTGTAGACTTCCTGCTTCCTTAGCACTACTTGCTCCTCCACTTATGTCCATATTGTCTCCAAACTTGGCCACAAAGCCATCAATTCCTTCAATCAAATCATTCACATTAATGTGAAAAAAGTGGCCCCATCATTGCCTGCTGCAGAACATCATTAGTCACCAGCAGCCAGTCAGAAAAAGCCTCCTTTATTCCCACTTTTTGCCTCCTGCCAGTCATCCAATCTTCTATCCATGCTAATATCTTTCCTGTAATACCATGGGTTCTTATCTTGTTCAGGAGCCTCATGTGCAGCATCTTGTGAAAGGCCTTCTAAAAAGCCAAGTACACAACAACCACTGACTCTCCTTTGTCTATCTTGCCTGTTATTTTCTCAAAGGATTCTAACAGATTTGTCAGGCGAGATTTCCCCTTGAGAAAACCATGCTGACTTTGACCTATTTTAAGATGCGCCTCCAAGTATTCCAGAGCCTGATCCTTAATAATGTACTCCAATATCTTCCCAACCACTGAAGTCAGGCTAACTGGCTTATAATTTCTTTTCTTTTACCTCCCTCCCTCCTTAAAGAGTGCAATTTTCCAGTCCTCTGGAACAAATCCAGAATCTAGTGGTTCTTGAAAGATCATTACTAATGCCTCCACAATTCCTTCAGCTACCGCTTTCAGAATCTTGGGTCCTTCTGGTCCAGGTGACTTATTTACCTTCAGTCCTTTCATCTTCTTAAGCACCTTCTCTTTAGTAATAGCAACAATGCTCACTTTTGCCCCCTGACACACTCGAATTTCTGACATACTGCTGGTGTCTCCCACAGTGAAGACTGATACACAATACTTATTAAGTTCCTCTGCCATCTCTTTGTCCCCCATTACTACCTCTCCATCATCATTTTCCAGTGGTCCGACATCCACTCTCACCTCTTTTTTTTAACTCTTTGTATATTTGAAAAAGGGTGGCGGGGTGAAGATACATCTCTACCAAAGAAGGTAAAGACAATTACAGAGAAATGAGAGACAAGCTGGCCAAAGCTGTTTGGAAAGGGAGCACTAGCAGGGATAATGGCAGAACAGCAGTGGCTGAAGGTTCTGGGGGGCACGCAGTACAGATACATTTCAAAGTACAAATACATTTTCTCTCCTTCCCTCCGCTAACCTGCAGGTGACCCTTGGGAAAAGTGTAATACCTCCTTATCCCCCCAATCAGGATCACATGAAGCCATGGGAACAAGTGGTGGATGGATGTATGAGCAGCTGGTGCATATCACAAGTCTTGGTTATGTGAGTACTGATGCCAGGCAGACAATCTCTGAAGAGTATTTCTAATGGCTGGGATCACCCATCTGGTAAAGACGCTGCCCAGAAGAAGGCAATGGCAAACCACTTCTGTAGAAAAATTTGCCAAGAACAATCATGGTCAAGGATGGGGAGGAGAGTGAGGGCGGCGCCTTGTGGGCGGGGAGGGGTCCTTCCCATGGATAATGATCCCTCACTACTTCTCAGATTAAGCACAGGTGAAAGAACATGATTGCCCATGTCATACAACACAGCTCATGATGATGCTGATCATATTTGAAAAAACCTTTGGTACTGTATCGTCTTTTATATTCTTGGCTAGCTTCCCTTCATATTTCAGCTCTTCTCTCTCTATGGCTTTTGTAGCTGCCTTTTGTCAGCTTTTGAAAGATTCCCAATCTTTTAACTTCCCACTAATTTTTGCTACATTGTAGGCCCTCTCCTTTGCTTTCCTGCTGTCTTTGACTTCCTTTGTCAGCCACAATTGCCTCATCCTCCTTTTAGAATATTTCTTCATCTTTGAAATGTATCTGTACTGCGCGCCCCCAAGGACTTCCAGCCATTGCTGTTCTCCCTGCTAGTGCCCCCTTTCCAAACAACTTTGGCTCGTCTCTCATCTCTCCAGTAATTGCCTTTACTCTACTATATTACTGACACATCTGACTTTATCTTCTCCATTTTCCTTAAGCTCCGAAGCAAATATGGTTGATTACACAATGCCCACTCGAAAATTGCCTTTCCCCAAAAGTAGCCTCAACCACACGCTGCTCTAAAAAGCCATCTTGTAGGCACTCTACAAATTCCTCCTCTTAGGTTCCAGCACCAACCTGATTTTTCCAACCTACCTGCATATTGAAGACCCCCATAGCTATGGTAATATTGCCCCTTTTACTTGCTTTTTCTATCTTCTGTTGTAATTTTCACCCCACACCCTGGCTACAATTTGGAGGCCTGTATGCAACTCCTATCAGGGTCCTTTTGCTCTTGCAGTTTCTTCTACTCACAAGAATTCTACATCCTCTGATCCTCTACCAGCTCTTTTTAAGGATTTGATTGAATTTTTTACCAGAACCACCCCATTCCCTTTAGCTATCTGCCTGTCCTTCTGAAACAAGGGGTGTCCTTGGATGTTTAGCTCCCAATTATGATCTTCCAGCCATGACTCAGTGATGCCAACAATGCCGTACCTGCCAATTTCTAACTGCGCTACAAGATCATCGACCTTATTCCATATACTGCATGCATTCATATATAACATTCCTGTGTTCAGCACCCTTTTTAATTTTGTCCCCATGTTACACTGCAATTCTTCCCACTGACTGGAATTTTACCCAGTCATCTGCCTGACCTTCCTCACAGTCTCACTACACATTGCATTGACTTATACCAACTGCCCCATCCTCAGCCCTATCATCCCATTTCCCATCCCCCACCAAATTAGTTTAAATCCTCTTCAACAGCTCCTACAAATTGGTCAGCAAGGATATTGATTCCCTCTCGAGTTCAATATAACACAAAGGTCAGCCTCGCAAGACAGAAATGAAGAGGAGTTTCTTCACCTCAAAGGGTGTTGAACCTTTGGAATTCTTGAACCAAGAAATTTAAGACCTGTTTATTCCTAGAACCCTGAGGGTTTTGTGGAACAGAGGGAGCTAAGAGTGCAAATGGATAGTTTGTTGAAAACAGAGTCATAGGTAGATAAGGTGGCAATGAAAGAATTTGGCACACAAACCTTCATCACTCAGCATAGGAGTTGGGATGTTATGCTGCACTTGTATCAGGTATTGGTGAGGCCGGATGTTGAGTTTTGTACAGTTTTGGTCACCCAGTTATGGAAAGAAATTATTAAAATATAAAGATTGCAGAAAAGCCATACTGGGATGTTTCCTGAATGTAGAGACCTGAGATATAAGGAGGGGTTTTGTAGGTAGTTTATTCTCTTGAACATAGGAGATTGAGAAGTGGCCTGATATAAGACCATGAGGGGCCAGTGAGGGAGCGCTAAAAACAAGAGACAGACCCCAGAGATTCTGCAGATGCTGGAAAACTTGAGCACACACCAATTCTGGAGGAATTCAGCAAGTCAGACAGCATCTATGGAGGGAAATATACACTTTCCTTTCCAGTTCTGATGAAGGATCTTGACTCAAAATGTTGATTTCCCTCCAAAGATATATTCTGACTTGTTGAGTTCCTCCAGCATTTGTGTGTGTGTTCCTCAAAACAAGATTGCATATCTTTAGCAAGAGTTTTAAGAAGGACGCCAGGGGCAGCTTCTTCACACAAAGGACGGAGCACATTTAAAACGAACTGCCAAAAAAGTCATTAAATAGGTTTAAAAAAATTTAAAAGCCACCTAAATAAAAAGAGGTTCAGAGGGTTATGGCCCAAATGAGCCCATGATCAACTCCATTTCTCGCCGACTTGCCGATTGAAGTGTCAAGGAAGATTGAAACATCGAGGCAAGTGTGGAGGGTGAAGGAGTAATCAGTGCCATCTGTCAGCCTCTCCCTCGTTGCTGCTGGAGGGGGATGTCTGTCTCTGATAGTCTCTTCTCACTGCTTCGAGGGAAGGCTCCTACGTCCGGATGGCCTCTCTCTCTCTCTCCAGCAATGCTGTGAAAATTCTGGGTCTGTGATTTATGGATTCTTTCAGTTTAAAGTTTTGTATTCTGTGTTTTCGCTGGTTCTTTCTTGCTGCTGTTTGTGTGTTTTTTTCACAGGGGCTTTGGGGTTTAATGTTCTTGTTTCCATTTGCACAATTTGCTTGTTTTTTTAGCAGAGGTTTGGGTTTGGAGTTGATGCTCTTGTTGCTCTTTGTATGATTTGTTTGTTTTTTTGAGCAGGGGTTTGAGTTTGGAGTTTGATGTACTTGTTGTTTGCATGATTTGTTTTTTTTTATTTCTGAGCAGGGGCTTTGGGGTTTGATGCTCTTGTTGCCGTTTGCATGATTTGTTTTTTTTTTCCTGAGTGGAGGTTTGGAGTTTGACGTTTTTGTTGCTGGTTGCATGATTTTTTTTTGCATGTGGGGGCATTGATTTTTTTTTTTGAATGCTTCCACGGTTTTCTTTGTTATATGGCTGTCTGGAGAAGATGAATTTCAGAGTCGTATGCTGCATACATATTTTGAAAATAAATGTAGTTAACATCCTGTTCATCCTGGTTTGAAGAAACATTAGCTTGTTTCTATATATATTATATGGTTATATATGTTATATACATGTAGATAGTTAAGTGACAATAAACTTGACTTGACTTGATTTTGAACTTCGAACATGGACAGATGGAACTACCACACTGTGTAATACGTTCAGTTTGGATGCATTAGGCCTCATGGCCTGTTTTCTGCTGTATGACTCTATGAATCTGTGACAGCAGTCTTTGGATATTAGGGGAATCAAAGGATATAGGCTGTGGAGGTAAAAGATTTCAAAATTCAAAGTAAATTTATTATCGAAGTATGCATATGGTATCATGTATTACCTTGAGATTCATTTTCTTGCAAGTATTTACAAGAAAAAGATAAAAAAGAATTTACTAAGAACTGGACATGGGCAGAAACTGACAAACGACCAATGTGCAAAATAAGACAAACTGTGGAAATAAAAGACAAGTGTTACAAGGGGACGTTGAGTTACAAAGGGACCTTGAAAGTGAGTCTGTAGGTCATAGAATCAGTTCTGAGGTGAGTGAAGTTCAAAGTACATTTATTATTGAAGCATGTATATAGGACACAATTCTGAGACTTGTCGTCCCACTGGCTCAGAAATCTTACTTTGAAAGGTTGATAACTGTTCCTGAACCAGGTGGTGTGGGACCTAAGGCTTATGTACTTCCTGCCCGATGATAATGATGAGAAGACGGTATGGCCTGGATGGTAGGGGTCTTTAATGATGCATGCTGCTAGATTTAGTGTTACCTTTCTGTATGGTGAAGCAGGCATTAGATGTTGAATGGCCTTGTTCTGCTTTTATCTCTTATGATTTTATGTCAATAGTAGGAGAGGGCTCTAATCTAACAGATAGCTTAAATGTTAATAACTTCTGTGAAGCTAAATTAGTTTTGAAGGTTCTTTGAGTGAATTTCTAATCTGCAAGTTTTCTTACTGAGTTGCTCTGGTGAATATTTTGCAATGGGTAAGCAACAAAGAGATAAAATTTAAGAAAACGATTTTTCAAATAGAAAACAGACAAGCTAATACTCCCTGGGGTCTGTTTCCTACACTCCCTTTAAACTCACAGGGGCATTAGTATCCCATTCCTTTTAAACTTACCAAGGTCACTGGAAAACATACGACCATGAAACGTGAATTAAAGAAGTGAAATAAAATTGTGCTGGATTAATCCATGTAAAGAAGTGAAAATAGAAGTGAAATAAAAAAGTTATTTTAAAGAAGAGATTTTTAAAAATTAAAACTGTGTTGAGTTAATACAAGTAACATTCAATAGCACAGCATATCTGCTAGTCTGGCATGAACAAAGTCCCAAATGGGTTAGACTTTTGGAATTTTATTGTAATTAGAAAGAGAGAGACATAGATCATAGAACATTACAGAACTAAGCAAAAGCTCTAGTCTGAGGTTCTTAGGCATCCTAGCTATATATATGTTCCTTAGACTTTTGTCATTGACCAAGCCCTTCAGCCCACAATGTTGTGCCAATGTTTTAACATACTCTAAGATCATTCTAACCCTTCCCTTCCACATAGCTCTTGATTTTTCTATCAACCATGTGCCAGACAGATGTATGAAAAAGAGAAATATTCTTTTTTTTAGCTAAGAACCAAAAGGATTACCAAATGCAGGCTTGTTCCCCTCCGGTTGAGTAAGACTAAAACTAAAAGTCATAGGTTAAAGGTGAAAGGTGAAATATTTAAGAGAAACCTGAGGAGGAGCTTTTTCACTCAGAGGGTGGTGCAAGTATGGAACGAGCTGATAGCGAAAGTGGTGGATGTGGTTTCATTCAACATTGAAGAGAAGTTTGGATAGGTACGTGGATGAGAGAGGTATGAAGGGTTATGGTCCAGGTGCAATTAGATGGACTAAGCAGGCATGGACTAGATGGACCCAAGGACTGTATCTGTGTTGTAGTGCTCTATGACTCTATGACTCCAAAGTCACAGTCAAAGTAAATTTACTATCAAAGTGAATACGTTTATTTTCTTCAGATATTTAGAGGAAAATAAAGAAATACAACCGAATTCATGAAAAACTATATATAAAGAGAGACTAGCAAACAACTAATATGCAAAAGACAAACTGATGGTTGTAGGGTAATAACTGTTCCAGAACCTGCTGTTATGTGACCTGAGCCTCCCATACATCCTGCCCAATGGTGGTAACGAGAAGAGAGCATGGCCTGGATGGTGGGGTCCTTAATGTTGCTTCCTTGTAAATACACTCATTGGCAGGGAGGGGTTGGCCTGAGGTGGACTGGGCTGCATCCACAACTTCCTGTAGACTTCTCTATTCCTGGTCATTGGTGTTTCCACAATGGATCATGATGCAACCAGTTAGCATACTCTCCACTGCACATCCAAAGAAGACATACTCAATCTGTGAAAACTCCAAGAAAGCAGAAGTTTATGATGGCATTTATGTGTCAGTCTCAGGACAAGTCCTCTGATAGGACATAGTGCAGGACATCAATCCATGCATTGATGAATTAATTGAACATTTAGAAGGATCTGACAGTATATTATCTAAGTTACCAATTAGATGACTGACTCAGAGGCCAATGCTCCCCACAAGAGCTGGACACAAGTAATTAAACAGGTGGTAATTTAAAAAGTTGCCATAAAAATCACTATCACGAGAAAGTATGCAGAAGCTAGACACACAAAATGCTGGAGGAACTCAACAGGTCAGGCAGCCTCTATGGAAATGAATAAACAGTCGCTGTTTCGGGCTGAGACCCTTCATCAGGACTGGGAAGAAAGGGGGAAGATGCTAGAATAAAAAGATGGAGTGAGGGGAAGGAGGACAAGCTAGACGGTGACAGGTGAAACCGGTTGGATGGGAAAAGTAAAGAGCTGGAGAGGAAAGAGTCTGATAGGAGGTAGATATGGCCTTTGTGGTTAAAGGGATCGGGGATATGGGGGGAAAGCTGGTACAGGGTTCTGAGTTGGATGATCAGCCATGATCATACTGAATGGCAGTGCAGGCTCAAAGGGCCGAATGGCCTACTCCTATGTTTCTATGAGAGGAGAGTGGACCATAGGAGAAAGGGAAGGAGGAGGGGACTCAGGAGGAGGTGATAGGCAGGTCAGAAGATGTAAGAGGTCAGTGTGAGGAATAGAAGAAGAGGGGAGGGGGAGGGAATTTAAATCTTTTCTTGAAATCTCAGAAGGTCAGGAAGCATCTGTGGAGAAAGAAACAGTACTGTCATTTCAGGTTGCTGACCTTTCACCGGAATGTGAACAATTTAAGTTGCATATAAACTTTTTTGATGTTGAGAGAGAGCAGAAGTTGAGTAACAACGGGATAAAGGAGATTTATGATCGGAGTAAGGGTTAATGGTTGTAAAGGGTAATAGTCCCAGATGAAGCAGGGGCGGTGATGGAACTGTGAGATAAACAAAAGCTATGGAATGTAAATAGGATGCTCGTAAAAAGATTATAAATGCTGGTAAAATCTGTAAGTGCTGGGAAGTCTCTGTCACAAGTCAAGATCATTGGGATGTGGAACATTTCTGAAGGAGGTGATTTACTTAGGCAGTGTAGGCAGGGGTGCATTAGCCTTAAAACTGTTGAGTTTATTGGTCAATATTTAAAATGGAAACATCAGTTCTGTGTGGAACCTCTCAAAGATTCACCAGTAAAAGCAAACATGTTTGACAGAAGATTGGCTGGGAACCCACATCCAAGCCTCAAATGTGAAAAATAATCCAAAGGAAATAATTCATCATTTTCTGTGGTGTTTGCACGTCCATTAACTGCTGTTTAACCTACATTTGCTTTGTGAGCATTTCCTCTGGCAGACATCTCTCTCAAGTGGGGACTGAAGAGCAGGAAAGCCCATGATTTTACGAAAGGTCATGTAATGATTATTAAACAGACAATGATCAAATGGGCTGTGGGATAACACTTGCTGTTCTCATTAATAAATCCAAAGTGCTGCTGATGGCATTTTAGAAACATCAAATAGATTTCACAATGAGCAGTGAATTAAGCTGAATGAATTATTGAAGAAGAAAGCCCTTAACTCTGATTGGAGTCATTGGGACGCCGTCATGATGGCGTTTTTTTTATGAGACTGTGTTGCTAGCTCGATGCTCAACCCAGCACAAATGGAAAGCGTGCGAGGGAGCCTGCTGGATTCGAACTTGGGAGCCTTCACTCCGAAGTCCGGCGCTGATGCCACTACGCTGCCAGCCGGCAAGCTGAATGAATAAGGTGAGGTAAAATCCCACAAACCTTAGCTTAACTTTATATTCTCAGAAACATGCAAAACCTTGAACTTAGATATAATCACTCCTGTTTTTATGTGCAATTTGTGAAATTGATTTTGGGACCTTTTTGGTATGACTTATCTTTGCTCAGCTGAAAACTTTGAGTTGTCATTTGTACATTTTGTCATTAGAAATCAGAATCAGATTTACCATCACTGATATATATTGTTTTGGGACAGCAGTACAGGGCAAAAGCATGAAAATCTATAAATTGCAAAATTAATAAAATAATGCAAAAGAAAAGAGTAGTGAGGCAATGGCCATTCAGAAATCTGGTGGTGGAGGGGAAGAAGCTGTTCCAGAGGCATTGAGTCTGGGTCTTCAGTCTTCTGTATCTCCTCCTCAATGGTAAAAACAAGAGGAGGGCATGTCAAGGATGGTGAGGGTCCTTAAGGTGGATGCCATTTTCTTGAGACAGCGTCTCTGGAAGATGTTCTCAATGGAAGGCAGAGTTGTGACTGTAATGGAGCCAGCTGAGTCTACAAACATCTTTGGCCTCTTGCAATCCTGTGCACTGGACACTCCATACCAGAAATGTCTATAGATGTATAAAATCTATATACATATGGATGTATGGTAAAGGGCATTCTGAATAGTTGCATCACAATTGGATATGGAGACTCTAATACAAGAGGTTTTCAAGAAACGCACAAATATGCACATGAAAATGCAGGGATCTGGGGACATGGGCATTGTGCAGACAGAAGGGATTAGTTCAGTTGGATATTTGATTACTAATTTACTTATTTCAGCACAACATTGCGGGCTGAGGGGCCTGTGCCGTACTGTTCTTTATTCTATATTTTCTTCATATAGACCAAACTAGTTAAGATTTTCTTCCTCAAAGATATTGACAAACACAAAGGGTTTTTTTTATCTAGTGGACTTTTGTCACCATTGCAGACTTGCAGGCTGCACCAGCACATCCTTAGATCGTTGCTGCAAACAATGCATTTCGCTGTAAGTTTTGATGTACGTGATAAGTAAATAAGTCTGAATTACAATATAAGGTTTTTATTCCAGATTTATTTAAGTAACTGAATTTCTCTTCCCTAATCTGTCGTAGAATTTGAACTCTTGTCTCAGAACAGTAGGTTGTTGGTCCAATTTCTGAACAACTATTCATCTTTCCCTTATATCGAATGGTAACTGGGTTATAATACAGTATTCTTTTATTTTGTAAAAGGAGTTGAGTACAATGGTCAGACGTTTAGATGGGCAGGGGTGTTAAAGGTTACACAAGGCCTTCTGATGGACAACATATTTTAATAAAATAATAGCTTAGTAGTTTACTTAATCGAAAGCATATACACTCAGTGGCCACTTTATTAGGTACACCGGTACTCTTTAATACAGCAAGTCTGGTTCCCTTGGTTATTGGTGAGACAGATGGTGGGCGAGTTGTGTGGCCTCAGTTGCAGCAAGGACTAGGCATCAAGCCACAGGCTTGCCTGTTGCAGCAGCCCAGGAGAGGAGACGTCAGAGGTGTTACATTTTGTAACTTCAAAACATTAAACTAATTCAAAGGAAGACACAGGAGTCCAAAATGCAGGTCTAACTTCAAGTTTACTTTAAGGAAGGTGCGTGCATATCACATGGTAGTGTGATGACATATGTAATTAACATATTTGTACTTGTAACCCATAATTATTTATTTAAATGAACAAGAATGTTTAATCAACCAATATATAAATGAGAATACTCAAATAATATTGAAATATTAAATACACAGCAATCCTCCTTGCATTGTTATGAACTCCAACTCAATAGAGAATGCATCTCAACTTAAATACATATATACACTATATAATACAACTATTATATGCAGACACCCACAGCATAGTAAATTTTTAAATTGTTTAATTCAGGCCAGAAGACTTAATTGCTGTGAAGTATTTCTTACTCTTGTGGGATAATAACTTTCCAAACAAGAGGGATCATTCTGTTTGTCAGCTGAGATCGTGGCTGTGAAACAATCTCAGGTTCAGGGGCCTCCTCCGTGGTGGTTGTGGGAGTTAACTCTGAGACTGCAAGAAGTGGCTCTTACAGCAGTAGACACCATTCTTCTTCTGCCTTTTTTCTTCTAGTTTGTGCATCTTGATCTTAGGAATGTGTATTTAGTTCACTGGAGTATTCTCTTATTAATCCTTCTATTGCTCCTTTTACAATCTGATCTCTCCTCTTGGTTTCCTCATCCACAACATCATCTGATGAATCCTCTGTTTTCAAATCTCCATTGATTCCTTTCTTTCTGGCCTTCCATTCACCCGGCTGGGCTTTGGTCTTTGCATCTAATTTTACAAGCAGCTTTTTGTCTCCCACTTGAAGTTCATG
This sequence comes from Mobula birostris, assembly GCF_030028105.1. NCBI lineage: Eukaryota > Metazoa > Chordata > Chondrichthyes > Myliobatiformes > Myliobatidae > Mobula > Mobula birostris. The sequence goes on along the minus strand of NC_092378.1, from coordinate 69,281,804 downwards.
CAATAACCTTAGTGCACACAGAGTAGACTCTGGTTCTTCATACTCACAAAAGCTGAATGCTTGCAAGCTTCCTCAAGCCCCTGAGCTCTCTTCCAGCTTAAAATAAAACCACATTTCACAAGTATCTGCCTGATTATCATATCAAAGACTCAAATTGCCTACAAGAACTGTTGTAGTGGGACCACTGCTTTTGTCACCTTCACACCTCTTCTGAGCAGCATGGTTCTTCCTTGGTTCCAACCAGAGGCAGAGAGGTTGGCACCAACACCTGTTTTTCATTGGGCAATGATTCATGGTGTTCAGCATGGAGACAGTTGTGGTATCATCCAGTACCTTTCTTAATTCACTTTCAGTTCATTTCATTGCAGGGGATGTGATGTGGCTTGCAAATGGTGGATGGATTTCCAATCAAGTTGTAGTTGTCTCAGCAAATCACACCCCCACAATGTTGGTTCACCTATTCTCAGCACGTACAAGCCCAATGTGGTCTGTTGGTTGTTGTATTTCACAGTTAGGCATGTCATTCCTACAGGAGTTAGCTTTTCTCCAGTATAAGTTTGTAGCTAAATACCTGCAGGCTTCAGTATGGTATTTTTGAAATGCCATTCAAATTCATTTTGTGGAATGACTGGAACAATTGATTCAGTGACCAATTCCATTTTAATTAATTTGCTATTCACTTCAGGCATAAGCCACATTGTTTGTCTATTGTTAATTTTCACACTGTCAATCTTAAGGCTACATAGTCCTGTATCACTCTCATCATTATCAGATTTTTCATCAACAGCATGAAAATGAGTGCTCATTTTGAAACTGCAACTCGACTTTGTTTTTCTCTTTTCTGTACAGTCCATTTATCTTAGTCTGACCGACATGCTCTTTGTACGTATCCTACTTTGCTGCATTTCCTACAAGTTTTACCTTTAAATCTGCATTTCTTTGGTGAGCCACTGGCATGATGGTAACATAATTTGTTTTGCCTGGCTGGTTTCTGTTCAGACACTGGAATTTTATTCATGCTTACTTTTATTCCTGACTGCAACTCAATTGCATCTCTGTCTGTGGCTTCCATTGAAACAATGATTTCAACTGCCCTTCTGAATGTAAGTTGTGCTTCAGCTTGGAGCCGTTTTTAAATGCTTTCTTTTAAGATTCCACAAACTAAACGTCTTCTCAGAGCATCATTAAGCCCATTACCAAACTGACAATGCTCTGACAATCTCTTCAATTCAGCCACGTACTGCATGCTGAAATGAACTGCTCTTCCTTGTGATTCTGCTTATGAAACCTAAAGCATTCTGGAATCAACAATGGTTTCAGTTCTAAATGTTCCTGCTTTACTTTAACAATATCAGCAAAGCTCATTTCTGCTGGTTTGGTTACAGCAGTTAAACTTTGAGGGAAACTTTATGCCTTTAAACCTTATGCACTCAACAAAATTGGTGCTTGTTTCTCAATGGTTGTTGCATTTGTTTCAACATATTGTTGAATCTGCTCAGTACATAAAATCCCATTATCTTGTAATCCATACAAAATGCTGAAGGAACTCATCTGCAGATTTTCTCATGTGTGTGATATTGTAGTCTATGCTGGGCTGGGGCTGGCCCCTCCCGTCGGCACTGCTCTCCGGCATTGATCGGTGGAAAACAAGCTGGATTGCGTGTGCGTGTGCATACGTTCATCTGCTGACTGCTGAGAACAGCTTGTTCTTGCCAATAACACCCATACACTATCAGTTTACAGGACACGTCACTCAAGGATTTGGGTTACATACATTTTTTGTGTGACTGCTTGTTTACTGCTATCTTATATGTACTATGTGTGCCTTGTGCTGTGTATGACTTTTGGTACAATGTTTGCACCTTGTATCGGGAGTAACATTGTTTTATTTGGCTGTATTCATAGGTATTCATGTCTGGTTGAATGATAATTAAACATGAATTTGAATGTAATGTAAATATCTAATCAGCCAATCATGTGGCAGCAACTTAATTCATACAGGCATGCAGACATGGTCGAGCGGTTCAGTTGTTGTTCAGACTAAACATCAGCATGAGGAAGAAATGTGATCTGAGTGATTTTGATTGTGAAGTGATTGTTGGTGCCAGACAGGGTGGTTTGAGTATCTCCTGGGACTTCCACACACAGTGTAGGGCAATGTAATGGTTGACAAATTACACATATTGTTCATAAGAGAAACTATTCTACATAATTCACAAGCACTGCCATTGAGTTGCTGTGTGCACTTTAAGGGGCTGTGTCTGATGTAATAATGTGAGAGTATAGTCTGTTGCTTATGGAAGATTTTGGTTTGTTCGTAATGGAAGTAAAGGGCTGCGACTTTTGTTCAACACATAAAATGATTCTCCCGTGTTTTATTCACAAAATCCTACACTGGTGACCCTGATGCTCTCGGCCAGTTCCAGAGCGACTCAACAACATGCCAACCAACAAGCTTTAGAGCTGCCGCCGTTTTGGGAGCAGCATGTTCCAGCGTGATTTGCACAGATGGATGCTCAGTTTGTGCTGCGAGAAATCACCCTGGACAATAGCAAACTTTATGACGTTGTAGCATCATTAAGTAGTTCAACTACAGCCAGAGTGGTGAGCCTACCAGGAGACCCGCCTGCACGTGATAGTGATGTCTCTGACACCTCACCTATTACAGGCTTTTGGCCTGGCTGAGTTTGAGCGCACTGAACAGTTGCTCTGCTTGCCCAGCCTGCAGAACTAATGGACAACATGCTATCTCTCCTGGGAAATCACCATCATTGTTTTATTTCTAAAAGAAATCTTTATGCAACTTGATGTCTGATCAAGTTTGCACAGCCACGCTAGTAAACCCATGAAGGGTTATAGGGAGCTTGCTAAAGTGGCTGATAGTTTACACTCAGCCAGGCAGAGGTGCATCATTCCTCCTCCTTTCCCTGTCTCAATAAGCTCTGCCAGCAGACTCACGCCCACGGCTCCAAACCAGACAACGCCGGCGTATGTTTTTACCATGCACACTTCAGCAGGAACGCCAAGGACATTGGAGGGCTCTGAACACCCTGAGTTCCAGCTGAAAGGCTCATTTATTGCTCATTACAGACATGCTTCCCGTGTGACACGGGCGCTCAAGTCAGCATTGCCCATTGGTTATGTGGTAAACAATATATATATGTTGTAACTGGGTTAACTGTCTGGACATGCCCGTCTGCTGACTGCCCCTGTGGCTCCTCCCACAGTTCCTGTATAAAGGTGTTTTGCCTTGCCCTCCCCCTCAGCCTGGGGGCAGACACTCACCGTGGAGGTCTTGGAGGTCGTATTGTACAGCGAATAAAAGCCTTTCAGTCTTTTACCAAACCTCAGTCTTTTGGAGTTTTTGAAGGTGCTCCAATTTTATTCGCTGTACATTTTAAAACATGAACACGCACTGAGACCAGACAAATTAGACCTTGATCCGCAAACACCTGAAGCTGGAAACACTTTCGAACTCTGGCTGGCCTGCTTCGAAGCATACCTAGAGGAGATTAAAGCGTCCGACCCCGTAGCGAAGTGCAGAGTTCTACTCTCCAGGGTCAGTCCACAGGTCTATTCGCCGATCAGAGACCAGCCGAACTAAGACGGTGCGATGAGCGCACTCGAAGGACCATACCTGCAGCCAATAAACAGCGGCTATGCTCGGCACCGCTTAGCGACACAGCAACAGCGGCCCAGAGAATCAAGTGCTGAGTTTGTCCGGGCACTACTGACGCTCGTGCGAGCCTGCAATTGCCAGGAGCTGACGGCGGCGCAGCATGCAGAACTCCTAGTGAGCGACGCCTTCGTCACGGGGACCAGGTCAGTGTACGTGCGCCAGCTTCAGGCCACTTCGCCAAGGTCTGTAAGTGAAAACCGCGAGCAGGATCGAGCAGCGCCGCGTGTGAGATGTGGGGGTCGCCATCTTGCCTGCCGCCATCTTCCCTGCACGCCGCCACCACGTGCGAGACATGGGGCCGCCATCTTCCCTGCATGCCGCCACCACATGCGAGATATGGGGGCAGCCATCTTGGTCGGCGCCACCTCCCACCGCCTACGACCAACGGGTGCTCATGGGACACCCCACCGCGCTGGACCAAGACAGCGACCCCACACTGGCTTCCGTGACCGACCAAAGCACTCCCCACCAGCTCGCAAGGTCAATGATGGACATCCTGGTGGAGGGGTGCAGGACAAGCTGCCTGTTTGACACAGGCAGCACGGAGAGTTTTATCCACCCGGACACGGTGCAGTATTGCAGACTCACGATACGGCCGGTGAGTCAGAGGGTCACCATGGCTTCCGGGTCGCATACAACAGACATCTGGGGGGGTTGTGTAGTGACACTAGTGGTGCAGGGCACAGAATATCGAGACTTTACGTTACTGGTCTTGCCTCAACTGTGTGCCCCTGTGCTATTGGGGCTCGACTTCCAGAGCCACCTGAAAAGCGTGACAATAGAGTATGATGGGCCCCTCCCACCAATTGCTGTCATAAATCCCCAATTTTGTTGAGATATGTCACGTACCCCGCTACTGACCACACACACACACCGACCCGCGCATCCCACCCAACATCATGCCAACTGCCACACTACCGACACAACTTGCGGCCTCTCCACCCTTAGGGTCCCTCCCCCACCGCTGTTCGCCAACCTGACCCCCGACTGTAAACCTGTGGCAACTAAAAGCAGGAGGTACAGCGCGGGGGACAGAGTCTTCATTAAGTCGGAGGTGCAGCGGCTGCTTAGGGAGGGGGGTCATTGAGGCAAGCACAAGTCCTTGGAGGGCGCAGGTGTCGTTGTTCAGAACGGGGAGAAGAATAGCATGGTCGTGGACTATAGCCAGACCATCAATAGGTTCACGCAGCTCGACGCGTACCCTCTACCCCGCATCGTGGATATGGTCAATCAGATAGCACAGTACAAGGTGTACTCGACCATAGACCTAAAATCTGCTTACCACCAGCTCCCCATCCGCCGGGAGGACCGCCCTTACACTGCCTTCGAGGTGGACAGCAGGCTTTATCACTTCCTGTGCGTCCCCTTCGATGTCACGAGTGGTGTATCTGTCTTCCAGAGGGCAATGGACCGGATGGTGGACCAGTGCCAACTGAAGGCCACGTTCCCATATCTGGATAACATCACCATCTGCGGTCACGACCGGCAGGATCACGACAACAACCTCCAAAAATATCTCCAAGCAGCCAAAGCCTTCAACCTCACCTATAACAAGGATAAGTGTGTGTTCAGAACCACCTGACTTGCTATCCTTGGGTGTGTCATGGAGAATGGAGTCATTGGCCCTGACCCCGACCGTATGTGCCCCCTGTTGGAACTCCCTCTTCCCAACATCCTCAGAGCCCTCAAAAGGTGCCTGGGCTTCTTTTCATATTAGGCCCAATGGGTCTCTAAATACGCAGACAAGGCCCGCCCCCTGGTCAAGTCCACCACATTCCCCCTCTCAGCCGAGGCCCGCGCGGCCTTCAGCCGCATAAAAGGGGACATTGCCAAAGCAGCAATGCATGCGGTGGATGAGGCCATCCCCTTCCAAGTAGAGAGTGGCGCCTCCGACTTCGCGCTGGCTGCTACCCTCAACCAGGCGGGAAGACCAGTGGTGTTCTTCTCCCGTACCCTTCAAGGCCCTGAAATTCAGCACTGCACAGTGGAGAAAGAGGTCCAGGCCATAGTGGAAGCTATTAGGCACTGGAGGCACTATCTTGCCGGCAAAAGGTTCACCCTGCTAACTGACCAGCGCTCAGTCGCATTCATGTTTAATAATCAGCAGCAGAGCAAAATCAAAAATGATAAAATTCTGAGGTGGAGAATCGAACTCTCCACCTACAACTATGACAGGCCTGGGAAGCTCAACGAGCCCTCCGATGCCCTATCCCGGGGAACGTGTGCCAGCGCGCAGATCGACCAGCTATACGCCCTACATGTAGACCTTTGCCACCCGGAGTCACCCAGCTTTTCCACTTCGTGAAAGCCCGGAACCTGCCTTACTCCCTTGAGGAGATCAGGATGATGACCAGGGACTGCCAAGTCTGCGCAGAGTGCAAACCGCACTTCTGCCGACTCGAAAAGGCACCACTCATCAAGGCCACCCTCCCCTTTGAGTGACTGAGTGTTGACTTTAAGGGCCCCCTTCCCTCCACTGACCGCAATGTGTACTTTCTTAACGTTATCGACGAGTATTCGCGGTTCCCCTTCGCCATCCCCTGCCCCAACACCACTACCATGTCAGTTATAAAAGCCCTGCGCAAGCTCTTCACTCTGTTTGGATACCCGTGCTATATCCACAGTGACAGAGGGTCCTCGTTTATGAGTGACGAGCTGCGCCAATACCTACTGGCTAGGGGAATTGCAACTATTAGGACCACGAGCTATAATCCCCGGGGGAATGGACAGGTGGAGAAGGAGAATGGCACAGTGCGGAAGGCCACACTCTTAGCCCTCAGGTCAAAGGGACTGCCGGTCTCCCGCTGGCAGGAGGTCCTTCCCGAGGCACTCCACTCCATCCCCTCCCCGTTATGCACGGCCACCAATGCCACCCCTCATGAGCGGCTCTTTTCTTTTCCCAGAAAGTCAACCACTGGGACCACCCTATCAACTTGGCTGACATCCCCGAGGCCAGTTCTGCTCTGAAAACATGCGAGGAGCAATAAATACTCCCCGATGGTCATGAGGTTTCACTTACTTCATGCGAACCCCCAGTACGCCTACGTGGTTTTACCTGATGGACGGGAGGACACGGTCTCCATCCGCGACCTGGCGCCCGCAGGAGCACCGGGCCCCTACCCTGAACACTCCGTGGTGACTACTGACCCCGTACCCACCAATGTATGTGCCCACAAGACACCGCGCACTCCAAACCCTACACAGACACCACACGACACTCCCATACCGGGCATGACACACACGCACGAGGGATTAACGCCTAACATGCTGGCACCTCAAGTCAGGCCGGAGCCAGCACAACCGCCATCGCCGGTGCTACGTAGATCACAGCGACGGACTCGACCGCCTGATAGACTTAACCTGTAAATATACTTCTTGTAAATATTGTCAGTCACTTCACCCCGCGGGACTCTTTTTTAAAAAAAAGGAGAGGTGAATATGGTAAACCATATATATATATGTTGTAACTGGGTTAACTGTCTGGACACGCCCCTCTGCTGACTGACCCTGTGGCTCCTCCCACGGAGACCTGTATAAAGGTGTTTCGCCTTACCCCTCCCCCTCAGTCCGGGGGCAGACACTCACCGTGGAGGTCGTATTGTACAACGAATAAAAGCCTTTCAGTATTTTACCAAACCTCAGTCTTTTGGAGTTATTGAAGGTGCTTCAAGTTATAAGGCAGAGAGCAATGCACCCTCGCTGGAGGCCGTCAAAGGCAACAGCATCCGGACGTATGGGAGATGAGGCATGATGCTGTGCTTCAGTGGATGACACTACATATACAATATTGGACTTTGCTTTGGCTAATGCTGCTAGCCCTCTGCTCCGTGCAGATTTCCTGTGTGCCAAAGGACTGTTTATAGATCTTAAAAAGCTGCCAGCTTGTTGAAGCAGAGGACTCTGGGTTGCCATACCGCAGTAAATTCCCCGCCTTGATTGACTCTGTCAAGCACGAGCACCAGCTCATGTGAATTTACCCGCCTGCTGGGCTAATTCCCAAACTTCACCAAGCGCACATTTTCCACTACAGTCATAAAGCTTGGGGTCGAGCACCACATCTCCACAACTGGGTCGCCGGTCCGCGCCCATGCACAAAATCTGGCCAGCGCGAAGGCTGAGTTCGCGAACATGAAAATACTTGGCATTATGCGCAGGTTGAACAGCCCTTGAGCTTTGCCTCTCCACATGGTCCCCAAGCCCGATGGAGGTTGCCGTCCATGCGGCGATTACTGTCGCCTTAACGAGGCCTCCACTCCCGGTTGTAACCTGGTCTCACATACTCAAGGCATGTCGGCACGCTGGATATTTATTTTTCTAAACTGAACTGGAGCTACCATTAGATGACAGTGTGCACTGAGGACATTCCCAGAACTGCTGTTATTTGGCCTATTTGAGTTTCTGTGCTTGCCGTTTGGTCCGAAAAATGCAGCACTGTCTTTCCAGTGATTAATAATTCTGTGTTAAAGACTTCGAGTTTCTCATGTTTACATGGACAACAAACTTGCCGCCAGTGCACTCAAAACTGAACACCACACATCTCCACACACTTTTCAAGCGCTTAAGCCAACATGGGCTGATTATTAACCCCGCTAAATGCCAGTTCAGATTGTCGACTATTGACTTTCTTGGCCACTGCAGGTGTGACACCCCCTCCATCAAAACTCGCTGCTATTATGGACTTTTCACTGCCCCGCGCTACCAAAGCACTGCAGGAGTTTTAAGAGATAGTGAATTTCTATCACCGTTTCATTTGCGAATGTAAGCTCCCTTTGTGTATATAGTGCCCTCAAAGGGAGTGTCCCTAATCGCTTGCTTCAGTGGTCAGCAGACAAGACCAGAGCATTTGATGACACCAAACGAGCTATTTCCAATGTAACCCTACTAGCGCACTTGCTCCTCAACGCACCCGTTCGCACTACCACTGACGCCTCAGACGAAGCTTTGCATGAACGGTCAGTTGGAGATGTGTGCCAGCTGGTGCTGTCTTTAATCGTCAGCTCTGCGCATTCTTCCCCCCGCCATCCCCCAATCCGAGAAGAAATACAACACGCTTGACCATGAACTTCACAGTGTCTATCTGGCCGTCTGCTATTTTAACAAACCCCTCGTCCACGCGATGGCCAAAGCGTCAGACTCTTGGTCTGCACGGCAGCAACGCTCCCTGGCCTACATTTCGGAATTCACAAGCACATCTAAGGGAAAAACTATGTCGTGGCTGACTGCCTCTCGTGTGCCACCGCTGAGGCCGTACACGTCAGGGCTGACTATGGTAGCCGACCAGGCGAAAGACCCAGAGATCCAAGCTTACACGAACGCAATAGTTTCTCTCCCGTGTGATGTCTCAACTGGTCACCCTTGCCCCATCGTGCCTAAAAAACTGGAGTCGTGCTGTTTTGAACTCCATTCACTGCCTCTGTATCGGAGTGGGAAGGCTTCACAGAAGTTGGTTGCTTTGAAGTCTGTGTGGCACTGATTTAAGAAGGAAGTGCGAGGCTGGAGTGCAGTTTGTGTTGTGTGTTAGCAGGTGAAAATTAACCGTCACGTTTGGGCACCAGCTGCACTTTTCAAACTCCCTGAGTGATGGTTTGATGACCAGTGTAGACCAGGTTGGTCCTCTCCCCGACCTCCTGAAGGACGGTAACACCAAGAGGCCAGAGGTTGTCCCGTTAGCTCAATGATTGCTGCGGATGTGGCTCGGGCGTTCATCAACTCCTGAGTCGCTCGGTTTGGCAACCGATATATTTCTTCTGAACGCTCCCCAATTCAAGCCAGACCTCTGAGCCACAATGTTCCAGAACCTCGGCGTATCGCCCGCAGTCCAATGGCCTGGCGAGTGATTTCACCGTTCCGTAAAGGCTGCTCTAAGGTCCTCCCTGACAGATGAGTGTTGGCACAATTGTCTTCCGTGGGTCCTGCTGGGCTCAGAACGACTCCAAAAGAGGACTTGCAGTCATCTGCAGCTGAGTTGGTGTACAGGCAGCCACCATGAGGACTTTATTCCTGATGCCACCACTGCCTGGTTGGCATCTCAGCAGCATGCTGACCTCCTCAGTAAACCCAATTCTTTTACACCTGCTCCTACCTCCCGTCATGGCATACAGCGCTCTTGGGTTCCAGTTGACTGATGTTCTATCTCCTTCACTTTTGTCCGCATGATGTTTATCAATGGGACAAAAGGACTTTAGGAATGGTAAACCCAAATGTATTTTTGCAGATAGCCTGAAACTGACCCACCAAGACCTGGATGGTTCCACTAGCATATCCACTCTGCATCACGCCATGACTATGTGTGTGGGTCAGCACACCCTTGGACGAGGCGGTGGCACCTATTGTTACCCCACCCGAGCGGGTGACCCGTACGAGCTCCAGACGGACTCATAATGCCAGTTTTGGCGAGGTCGTGCGGGGGGGGGGGGGTTCCTCTGTAAGGTAATGTAATGGGTGACAGATTACACATATTGTTCATAATAGAAACTGTTCTACATAATTTACAAACACCGTCATTGAGTTGTGTTCACTTTGAGAGACGGTGTCTGATGTAATGAGTCAGTGTAAGGCTTTTGGTTTGTTCCTATTAGAAATAAAGGGCTGCGGCTTTTGTTAAGCGCATAAAACGACTCTCACTTGTTTTATTCGCAAAAATCCTACAACACTCTATAGCATTTACCGAGAATGGAGCAAAAAAACGTAAAACTTCCGGTGAGCAGCGGTTCTGCGGATGAAAATGCCTTGTTAATGAGGGAGTCAGAGGAGAATGGCCAGATTGGTTCGAGCTGACAGGGGGGGCGACAGTAACTGAAGTAACCACGCGCTACAACAGTGGAACAGTGGTGTGCCGAAAAGCATCTCTCAGCACACAACGTATCAAACTTTGAAGTGAACGTGCTGAAACAGCAGATGACCACGAATATACAATCAGTGGCGGCTTTGTTCGGAACATCAGATAACTAATAAAGAGATCATTGAGTGTACATTCACTTTTGTCGGAAATGGAAAACAATTAAGTACATTTTAAAAGCTTTTTTGATATAAACATCTTCTGTCAATGACTAGCCAGATGTTCTTCTAAACCAGGTACACCTGCATTATGTCTGACCAATGTTCCTTGTGAATGACTGTTCTATTAAAAATAAGAACATTAAAATGCTCCTATTGCATAGGAGTGTAACCTCTAATGTAGAACTTGTGGAGGATATAAAATTAACAGAAAATGTCACTGATTACTGAATGAAATGCACTCAGTGGCCACTTTATTTGGTACCTCCTGTACTTATAAAGCAGCCGCTCAGTGTATATTCATGGTCTTCTGCTGCTGTAGCCCCTCCACTTGGAGGTTCGATGTGCTGTGCATACAGAGATGCTCTTCTACACACCACTGGTGTAATGCCTAGTTACTGTTGCCTTCCTATCAGCTTGACCTTGTTTGGCCATTCCCTTCTGACCTCTCTCAATAACAAGGTGTTTTTGCCCACAGGTCTGCTGCTCGCTTGATGTCTTTTTGATTTTTAGCACATTCTCTGTAAACTCTAGAGACTGCTCTGTGCAAATTTCCCAGGAGATCAGCTGTTTCTGTGATACTCAAATCACCCCATTTGTCACCAACAATCATTCCACAGTCAAAGTCACTGAGATCATATTTTTTTCCCATTCTGATATCTGGTCTGAACAACAACTGAACCTTTTGACCATATCTGCATGCTTTTATGCATTGAGTTGCTGCCACATGATCGGAAGATTAGGTATTTGCATTAACCTAGCAGGTGTACAGGTACCTAATAAAGTGGTCATTGAGTGCATTTCCATTGTAAAGCAGATTCTGAAATATTGGACTGCTTCTACCCCAATAATTCTGAATGTATTTCAGCACTTCCCACAATCTGGCATGTTTCTGATTCATTTGAAGGCCACTTTGCTTTAGAGTTTTAATCAAGGTTGACAACAGCAAACATTACAAGTAAACATTCAACAGTCCAGAGAGTTTTCTTTTATTCAAAATATAGTACAAACGTTTGTACCTTAAGGCTGTTGAATGATGAGTTGTTAAATAACCAAGCATGATTGAGCAAAATTGTTACTGCATTTCCTGAAATGGAAATTAACTATTTGTTCTTTATTTTATTTTGGCTTTGCAGTTCCCTTGTTTATGGATTCAAAGAAAGACCTCTGGGAATATGGCTGCCATTTCTAAATGGATTGGCTTAACAATTCTATAATTGGTAGATTTTGGTGATACAAAGATGCTTGGAGGTAGAAAACGTACCTTATTCATCTAAAACACATATTGTTAGGCAACTTATATTTTGAGAAATGGTTAGTGTAACACTTCACAGACCTGGAAATTTGGGGTCTATTCCCACTTGTTGGATCCTGATGATTTTGTGATCCAAAGATTCTTCAGAAGTTAAGAATGAGGCATAACACTTGCTACTTAATGACATTTTGTGAAATGTTACAATTGCAGAAAGAGAACAAGAAAGAGCTGAGAGAACAAGGAAACAATCATGGTGGTCTCATAGACTAGAGATAATAATTAATCTATAGCATAGCCAGATTCCAGTGACATGCACCTGCTACTGAAAACTAAGAAGTTCCTAGAAAAATACAGAAGGAACTAGAAAATTCACTGAACAATTAAATCTGTATAGGTGACTATATAAAATACAAGCGAGCATAGGAAAGTTAAATTACAAGAGAAATAACAATTCTATGGGCCAGTCCCACACACTGCTGTCAGTAGGGAGTTTACACACTCTCGCTGTAGCCACATAGGTTTTTTTTCCAGGCGCTCCAGTTTCCTCCCACATCCCAAAGGCTTGTGGGTTAGGGTTAGTAAGTTGTGGGCAGGCTGTGTTGGGAACTGGCATGGAAGCATGGTGACACTTGTGGTCTGCCCCAGCACCATCCTCAGAGTGTGTTGGTCACTGATGCACTTGACTGTGTGTTTTCATTTTTCAATGTACATGTGACAAATAAAGTTAATCTATCTTTTAAAAAAACATGTTTTTGCACTTCATTACTTAGAACTCAATATTCCCATCCTTACTAGTGACTAATTCAAATGATCTGTTCCTAACTCATCGCAAACAGTCAGCAATGAGTCAGACACATGAATAATTTTATTTTTTAATTTGATTAAAAGCTCTCTTGTAAATATTGTGTCTACACTGCATGTGATCAGATGCTCAGAAGCATCCAAAATTACCTCACGTACTTTTCACTGGTTATGATTGGAAAACACCCATATATCAGGAATCAGGTTTATTATCGCCAGCATGTGTCATGAAATTTGATAAATTCCAACCTTAGCTTTCTCTGCTGAAAAATATTGCTAGAGTTGCTAACAGGTCAGGCCCTGATGAGTAAATGCAGAGAGTAGTGACCACAGCCCAGAATGCCATGGCGGCATAGCAGTTGGCACAATACTTATACAGCTTGGGGATTCAGAGTTTGCAGTTCAATTCTGACACCATCTGTAAGGAGTTTGTTTGTTCTCTCTGTGACCGTGTGGGTTTCCTCGGAGAGCACCAGTTTCCTCCCACAGTCTAAAGACATATCGGTTTGTACGTTAATTGGTCATTGTAAATTATCCTGTGATTAGGCTAGGGTTAAATAGTGGGTTGCTGGGTGGTGAGGCTCACTGGTTCAGAAGGAGTTGTTCCATGCTATCTCTCCAAATAAATAAATAAATATGCACAAACATACATACATACATACATACATAAATCATCCTTCACCCTTATCTTATAGTTCTAGTCTCACCCAATCTCAGTGGAAAAAGCCTGCTTGCATTTACCCTATCTATCTCTTTCATAATTCTGTATACCTCTATCAAATCTCCCCTCATTCTCCTATGTTCCAGAGAGTAAAGTCCTAACCTATTCAACCTTTTCCTATAACTTAGGTCCTCAAGTCCTGGCTTCACCCAAGTAAATTTTCTCTACACTCTTTAAAGATTACTGATATCTTCCTGCAGGTAGATGGCCAGAAATGCACACAATATTCCAAATTCAGCCTTACCAATATCTTGTACTTCAGCATAACATCCCAACTCCTGTATTCAATGCCTGATTTATGAAGGCCAGCATGCTAAAAGCTCTCTTTATGACCCTGTCTGTGTTTTAAGACCATAAGACACATAAAACATAGGAGCAGAATTTGGCCCATCAAGTCTGCTCCACTATTCAATCACGGCTGATCCTTCTATCACCTTCTCAGCCCTCTCCCCGGCCTTTTCTCCATAATATTTGATGCCCTGTCCAATCAAGAACTTATCAAGCTCTGCCTTAAATACACCCAACGACCTGCTGTCTGTGGTGACAGTTCCACAAATTCACCAACCTCTGGCTAAAAAAACTTCTCCATATTTCTGTTTTAAATGGACGGCCCTCTATCCTGAGGCTGTGCCCTCTTGTAGTAGACTCCCCCACAATGGGAAACGTCCTTTCAAGGCCTTTCAACATTCAAAAGATTTCAAAAAGATCCCCCCCCCACATTCTTCTAAATTCCAGCGGGTACAGACACAGAACCATCAAATATTCCTTGTACGATAACCCTTTCATTCTTGGAATCATCTTAGTGAACCTCCTCCGAACCTTCTCAATGCCAGCACATCTTTTGTTAGATGAGGAGCCTAAAATTGTTCAGAATACTCAAGGTGAGGCCTCACTAGTGCCTTATAAAGCCTTAGCATCACATCAGTGCTGTTGTATTCTAGACCTCCAGAAATAAATGCTAACATTGCATTTGCCTTCCTCACCTGCAAGTTAACCTTCATAGTGTTCTGCACAAGGACTCCTAACTCCCTTTGCACCCCAGATTTTTGGATTTTCTTCCCATTTAGAAAATATCCTGCACATTTATTTCCACTATCAAGGTGCATAATTAGATAATTAGATTATGAGGATACTCAGTCCTTGTTTATTTTCATTTAGAAATGCATGCATTAAAAAATGATACAATGTTCCTCCAGAGTGATATCACAAAAACACAGGACAAACCAGGACTAAAACTGACAAAACCACATAATTACAACATATAGTTACAACAATGCAAAGCAATACCGTAATTTGATAAAGAGCAGACCATGGGCACAGTAAAAAAAAAGTCTCAAGTCCCGATAGCCCCATCATCTCACGCAGACGGTAGAAGGGAAAAACTCCCCCTGCCTCCAAGCGCCGCAAACTTGCCGATGCATTGGAAGCACCCAACCACAGCCGACTCTGAGTCCATCGAAAACTTCGAGCCTCCCACCAGCCCTCCAACACTGAGCACCGATCACCATCTCTGCCAAGCGCTTCAACCCTGCCCCGGTCGCCGAGCAACAAGCAAAGCCGAGGACTTGGGGCCTTCCCCTCCGAAGATTCTGGACCACCCAGTAGCAGCAGCAGCGAAACAGGCATTTCAGAAGTTTCACCAGATGTTCCTCCGTGCTCTCACATCTGCCTCCATCAAATCAGATTGTGCATGGCACCCTACTTGACAGATAACAGATATCATTCACCGGAGTGGCTGCTGTGAGCTGCATTGCACTGCCATCTTCTCCCCTAACTATGCATTTGCCAACATTGTATTTCATTTTCCACTCTCTTGCCCATTCTCTTAATCTGTCTAAATCCTTCTGCAGCCTACCTGTTAACTCAACACTACCTGTCCCTCCACCAATTTTTATATCATCAGCAAACTTGGCAACAAAGCCATCTACTCCATATCTAAATCACTGATATAGAGAATAAAAAGAAGAAGTCCCAACGTCGATCCCTGCGGAACACCACTAGTCACTGGCAGCCAACCAGAAAAAGATTCTTTTATTCCCACTCACTGCCTCCTACCAATCAGCCAATGGTCTAGCCATGCTAGTAACTTCCCTGTAATACCATGGGCTCTTAACTTGGTAAGCAGCCTCACGTATGGCATCTTGTCAAAGGCCTTCTGAAAGTCCAAATATACAACATCCATTGCATCCCCTTTATCTATCCTATGTGTAATCTCCTCAAAGAATTCCAACAGGTTCATCAGGCAAAATTTTCCCTTCAGGAAACCATATTGACTTTGTCCTATCTTGTCCTGCGTCACCAAGTATTCCATAACCTCATCCTTAACAATAGACTCCAACATCTTCCCAACCACTGAGGTCAGGCTAACTGGTCTATAATTTCCTTCCTGCTGCCTTCCTACTTTCTTAAAGAGTGGAGTGACATTTGCAGTTTTCCAGTCCTCTGGCACCATTCCAGAGCCCAATGATTTTTGAAAGATTATCACTAATGTCTCCACAATCTCTACCACTACCTCTTTCAGAACCCTAGGATGCAGTTCATCTGGTCTGGGTGACTTATGTACCCTTTTTGAGGTCTTCTCCCTTGTAATAGTAATTGAACTCGCTTCTATTTCCTTATATCCTTCAACATCTGGCACACTGCTAGTATCTTCCACAGTGAAGACTGATGCTAAATACTCATTTAGTGCATCCGCCATCTCCTCGTCCCCCGTTGTTATTTCTCCAGCCTCATTTTCTAGCAGTCCTATATCCACTCTCAACTCTCTTTCAGTTTTTACATACTTGAAAAAGCTTTTACTATCCATGTTGATATTGTTAGCTAGCTTGCTGTCATATTTCATCTTTTCCTTTCTAATGATTCTTTTAGTTACTTTCTGTAGGTTTTTAAAAGCTTCCCAATCCTCTATCTTTTGTTTTTACCATTAGCTTTGACTTCCCTTGTCAGCCACAGTCGTCCTCTTTAGACATTTGAGTATTTCTTAATTTTTGGAATACATCTATCTTATACCTTCCTCATTCTTCCCAGAAACTCAAGCCATTGTTGGTTTGCTGTCATCCTTGCCTGCATCTCCTTCCAATTTACTTTGGCCAACTCCTCTCTCACACCACTGTAATTTCCTTTACTTCACTGAAATACTGCTATGTCAGAATGTACTTTCTCCTTATCAAATTTCAAGTTGAACTCAATCATATTGTGATCACTGCCTCCTAAGGGTTTTTTACCTTAAGTTCCTTAATCACCTCTGATTCATTACACAACACCTGCCTCAGTATAACTGATTCTCTAGTAGGCTCAACGACAAACTGCTCTAAAAAGCTATCTCATAGGCATTCAACAAACTCTCTCTCTTGAGATCCATTACCAACCTAATTTTCCCAATGGATCTGCGTGTTGAAATCTCCCATGACTATCATAACATTGCCATTTTCACATGTCTTTTCTATTTCCTGTTGTAGTCTGTGATCCACAACCCAGCTACCGTTGGGAGGCCTATATATAACTGCCATCAGGGTCCTTTTAACCTTGCAGTTTCTTAACTCAACCCAAAATGATTTAACATCTTCTGATCCTCTGTCATATCTTTCTACTGATTTGATGCCATTCTTTATCAACAGAGCCACACAACCCCCTCTGTCTACCTTCCTATCCCTCCGATACAATGTGTAACCTTGGACATTCAGCTCCCAACTACAACCACCCTTCAGCCACGATTCAGTGATGGCTACAACATCATACCTCACAATCTGTAATAGTGCAACAAGAGCATCCACCTTATTTCTTACACTCCTTGTATTGAGATATAACACTTTGAGTTCTGTATTTGCTGCCCTCTTTGATTCTGGTTCCTCAATGTACTGATGCTCACCCTGCTGGCTGCAATTTAGTCCTATCACTTGCCTGCCCTTCCTGACAGTCTGACTACATGCTATCTTTGCTTTTTTACCATCCATTCTACCCTGCCTTATGATTGGCTGATTAGGTATTTTCTTTGACAAGCAGGTGTACAGGTGTAGCTACTAAAGTGGCGACTGAGTACATACCCCCTCATACCTCCATCAAATCTTCCCTCATTCTCATAGGCTCCAGGGAATAACATCCGAGCCTATTCAACCTTTCTCTATAACACATGAGCTGAAGTCCTGGCAACATCCCTGTAAATTTCTCTGCACTCTTTCAATCTTATTGATCCCTTTCCTGTAGGTAGGTGATCAGAAATGCATTTCAGAAGTATGTCATTAACAATAAAATGCATTGGGGATGTCCTGAGAATGAGAAAGATGCTTTATAAATACAAATGTTCCTTTCATAAAGGGTTATATCAGGCAAAGGCAAACTACAAGGATCTGTGATGAGCATGGAACTTAGAACACAGAACAGTACTGCACACTCCGGCCCACAGGTTGTGCTGACCTATATAAACCTACTCTGCGATCAGTCCAACTCTTTGCTCCTGTGCAGCCTATAGACCTCCATTTTTCTTACATCACTATAAGGTCACTTAGTTTCTGCAGGTTTAATAAAAAACCTAAAATGCTGGAAACACTCAGAGGTCAGGCAGCAGTAATTCGAGAAGCTCAACAAACAGGACACTTGATAGGCTCCCCATCCACTCCCGTTCACTCACCCCACCACCGACGCAATACAGCACCAGCTTGTATCACCTAAGGGTGCACTGCAGCAATTCACCATGCCTTCTTACGCAGCACTTTCCACGCTCGCCACCTCTACCAGTGAGAAGGTCGAGAGCACCAAGATCACGGAGATCACCAGGCCTGTAAACTTAACACCATCCTGATTCAGAAAATATACACTCAGTGGCCGCTCTGTTAGGTACACCTGTACACCTGCTATTCAATGCAATATTTAATCAGCCAAACATCTGGCAGCAACTCAATGCATAAAAGCATGCAGACATGGTCAAGAGGTTCAGTTGTTGCTGAGACCAAACATCAGAATGGGGAAGGAATTTGATCTAAGTGACTTTGCTGGTGCCAGACAGGGTGGTTTCAGTATCTCCTGGGATTTTCACACACAACAGAATGTAGAGCTTACAAAGAATGTTATGGAAAAAAAAATTCCAGTAACCTGCAGTTCTGTGGGCAAAAGTGCTTTGTTAATGAGAGA
Organism: Mobula birostris; assembly: GCF_030028105.1. Taxonomy (NCBI): domain Eukaryota; kingdom Metazoa; phylum Chordata; class Chondrichthyes; order Myliobatiformes; family Myliobatidae; genus Mobula; species Mobula birostris. The sequence goes on along the minus strand of NC_092378.1, from coordinate 69,263,225 downwards.
GCTCAGAGGAGAATGGCCAGAATAGTTCAAGCTGACAGGAAGGTGACAAGAGCTCAAATAACCATGCATTACAACAATGGTGTGCAGAAGAGCACCTCTGAACACATAACACTTTGGACCTGGAACTGGATGGGTTACAGCAGCAGAAGACCATGAACATACATTGGCCAATTAACCCTCAGACCCACTCCTGTTTGGAAAGAAGGAGGAAATCGGAGCAACCGAAGGAAACCCGGTGGACGATGGTGCAAGCGCCACACAGACTGCTCTCGAGTACGGGATTGAACCCAGGTCTCCGAGGCAGGGAAACCCGGTGGACGATGGTGCAAGCGCCACACAGACTGCTCGCGAGTACGGGATTGAACCCAGGTCTCCGAGGCTGTGAGCTCGACCAGCTGTACCACTGTGGTAACCAAGAGGAACAAGCACTGATTAAAAAGGAAGGCCACCTGTTAAAATACGTGTGTGAAATCTAGAGCCAAGCTCCATTTACAAATTGCATTTGATTTTTTAGACCTTTTAATAGGTTTAGTGGTATGTTTACCGAAGCTAATATTCCCATTATGAACTGCAAATGTCAAATCCTTCACCAACATATAGCTTTTCAATTATTTTTTTAATTTTTGCTCCTTCGGATGCAAGAGTTGGTTACTGTGTTGAAGAAGTGAACACCTTTTCATTATGAGGCCCCCACAATTAGTACAATATGGTCCATAGTATGACAACATATTGAGTAAAACACTTATCTAACACAACAGATGTCCTTTAGCTCTAAGCTCTAAAGACTGTTCCCCGTTACATAAAGGTGTCATCTTTCCTTTTTTCACACTAGAAACCTGTGGTTGATAATTAATTTGTGATTTTGAAAGTGTGCTGTATCATCAGAGATTATCCAGAGATGACTCCTGAAAACAATTTGAGGTTTTGATATACATGTGACAAATAAACCTAATCTTTAAATCCAAACTGCTCCCTTGGTTTGATATAAAAGTTCCCATGGCATCCTTTCGGTGGAGACTAGGCTAATATTTACTCCTTACTCTACAGAAAGTGGTGGATGTGGCCCAGTCCATCACAAGCAAAGTCCTCCCCACCATTGATCCCATCTACAAGGAGCACTGCCACCAGAAACCAGCATCCATTATCAACGATCCCCACCATCCAGGCTATCGATGATCGGGGTCCTTGATGATGGACTGCTATCTTCTACTATCATCAGGTAGGAAGTACAGGAGCCTTATGTCCCACACCACAAGGTTCAGGAACAATGAACCTGAACCAACATGGATAACTTCACTCACCTCAACTCTGAAGTGGTTTCTTAACCTACCAACTCCCTTTCAAGGCCTCTGCAACTCATGTTCTCAGTATTATACTGATTAATTTATGTGCTTGCTTGCAAAATTCAAAAGACATTTATTATCAGAGTATGTATACAGTGTACAACCTTGATATCCATCTTCCTGCAGGCTGCCACAGAACAAAGAAACACGATAGAACCTGTTTAAAGAAAAGCTCCCACACAACAAACACCATCAAACACGCAATGTGTGAAAAAAGAAGAAATCGTGCAAACAATAAAAAGTAAACAAGTAACACACAGAACTTCAGAGTCAAAGAGTCATATTAAACTACAGCAGAGCAACAGGTTCACTGGCCTAGAATTTCCTAGCTTGCTCTTAGATCCTTCCTTAAAAGGTGGAACAAACACAGCTATCCTCCAGTATCCTCCCTGTCACCAAGGATGATTTTAATACCTCTGCTCGGGCCCCAGCAATTACTGCACTTGTTTCCCTCAAGGTCTGAAGGAACACCTGGGGATTTATTCACCCTGGTTTGCCTCAGGACAGCAAACATCTCGTCCTCTATAATCAGCATAGGGTCCGTGACCTCGCTGCTGCTTTGCCTCACTTCTATAGACTCTGCGTCTGTCTCCCAGGTAAATACAGGTGCAAAAAAATCCATTCAAGATCTCCTCCATCTCTTTTGGCTCCACCATAGATTACCATTTGATCTTCCAGAGGACCAATTTTGTCCCTTGCAAAACTTTTGCTCTTAATTCTCCTTCACCTTGTCTGCTAAAGCAACTTCATACTTTCTTTTAGCCCTTCTGAAATCTTTCTTGTGGTCTCCTCCATTTCTTAAACTCCATAAGCACCTCATTTGTTCCCTCCTGCCTATAGCTGACATACTCCTTTTTTTTTTCTTAATCTGGGTCTCAGTATCTCTTGAAAACCAAGGTTCCCTAAACCTGTTATCTTTGCCTCTTACTCTGACAGGCACATACGAGTTTAGTACTCTCGAAATTTCACTTTTGAAGGCCTCCCACTAACCAAGTAAACCTTGGGCAGAAACAGCCTGTCCCAATCCACACATGCCAGATCCTTTCTGATACCATTAAAATTGGCCTTTCTCCAATTTAAAATCTCACTCCTAGGCCCAGACCTTCCTTTTCCATAATTACCTTGAAACTAATGGCATTATGATCACTAAATGCAAAGTGTTCTCCTACACAAACTTCTGTCACCTGCCCAGTCTCATTCCCTAATAAGAGATCAAGTATTGCACACTTTCTCACTAGGACTTCTATGTACTGATTAAAGAAACTTTTCTGAACACATTTGATAAACTCTATCCCATCTAGTCCTCTTACAGTATGGGAGCCCCAGTCAATATGTGTGCAATGTCCTGGTTACAATTTTTACTGCTAATGCTGTAGGGTGTTTCATTTCGTAGCTTTCTGTAGAAGCAGTGTGTCCTGCTGATAACATGTTGGGTTATAAGTAAAGATAAGGAGCTGTGATGTTCACCTTAGGAATGTCATGTCAGCCAATCAGGATGGTTGAATTGGGAGAAGGCTCTAGAGAAAGCAGAGAGGAGAGAGACTTGTGATGGACACTGGTGGGGTTTGTGTTTTGTTTTGCAGGAGGTGGAGAGAGGAGAAGATGGGGAGAAGCGGCCATAGGATTCGATTGACAGGAAGGCACGATAGCAAGGAGTGCTTTGCGAGTTGAAGAAGTCCAAGGTGGGAAGTTCTACCAGTGACTGGTGATGAGAATCAGTGCATGAGTTAAAGGTGACTCCAGTATGAGCTCCAACCTTATGTGTACATTTGGACTGGGTTAACTGTAATGGGCCCTTCTTTTTTCTTTTTCCTACTAACTGTTCCATAAAACTGGAATTTGTAAATATATTTTCTTTACAATTTTACATGATGTATGATCTGTTGTTTCGAGCTGACCGGCAGTTATGTATGGGCAGTATTTACACAGCATTCCCTCAAAAGGAGGTTTCTTTGATCGGAACATCACAACGTTCTTGCTTAGCTGAACCCCAAATCGTACTGACCCTAGGTGTATACTGTTTATCAAAGGTGGACTTTTCACCGCTGAGTCCTGTGCTTGTTAGTGGGGCAGGCAACTAGCCAAGTCTCCATACGAGCCGTGTGTGTGTGTGTGTGTGTGTGTGTGGGGGGGGGGGGGGGGGAGTAATCTGGAAGGTTAAGATCACCTACTCTCACAACCCTATGTTTCTCGCAATAGTTTGCGATCTCTCTACATTCCTTTTGTTCCTCTAATTCCTACGGACTGTTGGGTGGATTATAGCCCCATTAACGTGGTCATACCCTTCTTATTCCTCAGTTCCACCCATAAAGCCTCAGTAGATGAGTTCTCCAGTCTGTCCTGACTGAGCACTACTGTGACATTTTCCCTGACTAGTAATGCCACCCTTCCCCCTTTAATCCCTCCCGCACTGTTGTGTCTAAAACAATGGAATCCTAGAATATTGAGCTGCCCTTCCTGCAACCAACTCTTTCCAATTAACCACGGAGTCCCTGAAAGTGAGTCCACAGCCACGGAGCCAGCGGTAAATTTTCCAGATTGGTTTCAGACCATTATGTCAAAAGAATACATTAATATAAGCATAGCGAAGTGTTCATTGCCTTTGTTATATTTTTACTGTTGAGCTCAGTATGGTAGATTTTATTAATCCTTGAAGTAAATTCTGTTGAAAGTTTTCCCTTTATTGCTCTCTGATCTATTTTCTTTGCTTGTTGATATCCCAGACACTGATATGTTTTATATTCGTCCATCAGTTGTATCGTATCCTGCTGCTCTGTTTTGTATTCTGTTAGCTCTTTCACACCTTTCTTTATGTTTAATAGTCTGTATTTATCTAGTCCAAAGTTCATGTTTATATCTTTCCAAAATAGTTCTACTATTTGAATTAGTTGGTTTAGCTTTACTGATGATGGAGCATATAATTTCAAGTCATCTATGTATAGAAGGTTTGCCAAGGTATAATTCATTTAATTTGATACCCTATTTTCATCCAATTCAGTAAATTAGAGAGCAGATTAAAAGCTAGACAAAACCATAGTGGGCTTCAACAGTTACCTTGGAAAATGCCTTGGTTTAGTTTGATAACAGTGGTTGTTCTTTTTTTGTTGTTAATAGATGGGGTGATTATAGTGTGCAAGTGCTTCATCAGATGTAGAATTTCACATGTATTGGGTGAAATTTATATATATATATTAAGAACTTCTATTAACCATGAGTGTGGGATAGAATCAGATGCTTTTTGGTAGTCAATATAATAAAATGAAAGATTTCTGCTGCTCTGCCGGGTTTGATTTAGAGTTGCAGAATCTAGTATTGGCTGTCCATTACATCCTCTCACACCCTTACAGTATCCTTTCTGTTCTTCTGTAAGTATATTGTGGTTATCTAAGTGAGTGGTGATTAGTTGCGAGATGCATGATGTTACTATTTTATGTATGGTTTGTAAATGTAATAGGATGATATTTTTATGGGTTCTTTGTGATTTCTCCTTTTGGTAAGACATATGTTTTACTTTCTGTCAAAAATTCAGGTACTTTTTCAGCATTTTTAAGAAAAAAGGTATAGATGAAGGCAAGTAAATTTTTTATACCGATAGTTATGAATATTATCATAGCTGGTACTTTTCCAATTGTGGGCATTTCTTATAACTGCTTTCAATATATCCATTGTAACTTCAAGTATTTGCATTTCTTCAATTGTGTGAGTGCATACTTTTTCCTCCCTAGTCCAGCTGGCTTCTTGATTGTTTGCCCTCCTGTCTGATCAGATATTCGACCAAAAGTTCATTATCTCTGTGTTTGTTAATAATTCTGTGCTAGGGTTGGTGATATTTTTATGTGCAGAATTTAGTTTCAATGTCCTGTATAAACCTTCTTCATTGTTTCTGAACTGATAAATCTCTTTTCTTTGTTTGGTGTATTTTCTGTATCTATTTAATCTGCCTTTGTACATGCCAAACTTTTACTTTAGTGTGTCTGTAAATTCTACAATGCTTTTGTTAGGCTGAAAATATCTTTCATGAACCTTGTATTTCCTTAGTTTTTCTCTGAACTTTCTTGCATGTTATCCATTTGATACTCAATCAGGAGGGCTATCTCTGCTCTTAATCTTTGTTTCTTAATCTCTTATGCCATTTCAGTGTTTTTATTTCATTACTCAGTTTTGAGTTTCTATTAATGAGTGGCTCTATTCTGGAGGCATTGCACGGCACTGCGCTCATGATGTGCAGAATGTTATTGTGAGTAGTTCTTCAAATGGAGAAGAAGATGGCGGCGTGATGCAGCGCACACGGCCTCTCCGGTGAATGATATCTGTAATCTGTCAAGTAGGGGACCGTGCACAAATCTGATTTGATGGAGACGGACATGAGAGCATGGAGGAACATCTGGAAAACTTCTGAAATGCCCACTTCGCTGTCGCTGCTACTGTGTGGTAACCAGAATCTCCGGAGCAGAAGGCCCCGAATCCTCGGCTTTGCTTGTTTCAGCGGCCGGGGCGAGGTCGAAGGCGCTCGGCAGAGGATGGCGCTCGGGAGGCTGTATCAGAGGGGCTGGTCGGAGGCTCAAAGTTTTCGGACGGACGGACTCAGTGTCGGCTGTGGTCGGCTGTTTTCAAGGCATCGGCAAGTTGACAGTGCCTGGAGGTTTATAGCAGGGAGTTTCTCTCTTTTGCCGCCGCTATCGGGGCTCGGGAGTCAATCGACTCGGGGACTTCTGAGATGTTTTTCACCATGCCCATGGTTTGTTCTTCATCAAATCATGGTATTGCTTTGCACTGCTGTAACTATATGTTATAATTATGTGGTTCTGTCAGTGTTAGACTTTGGTTTGTCCTGTTTTCTTTGATATAACTCCGGAGAAACATTGTAACATTTCTTAACAACACACATCAAGGTTGCTGGTGGAATGCAGCAGGCCAGGCAGCATCTCTAGGAAGAGGGACAGTCGACGTTTCGAGCCGAGGCCCTTCGTCAGGACTAACTGAAAGAAGGGCTAGTAAGAGATTTGAAAGTGGGAGTGGGAGGGGGAGATCTGAAATGATAGGAGAAGACAGGAGGGGGAGGGATGGAGCCAAGAGCTGGACAGGTGATTGGCAAAAGGGATATGAGAGGATCATGGGACAGGAGGCCCAGGGATAAAGAAAAGGGGGAGGGGGGAAAACCCAGAGGATGGGCAAGGGGTATAGTGAGAGGGACAGAGGGAGAAAAAGGAGAGAAAGAGAAAGAATATGTGTATATAAATAAATAACGGATGGGGCACAAGGGGGAGATGGGGCATTAGCAGAAGTTTGAGAAGTCAATGTTCATGCCATAAGGTTGGAGGCTACCCAGACAGAATATAAGGTGTTGTTCCTCCAACCTGATTGTGGCTTCATCTTTACAGTAGAGGAGGCCGTGGATAGACATATCAGAATGGGAATAGGACGTGGAATTAAAACGTGTGGCCACTGGGAGATCCTGCTTTATGTGGCGGACAGAGCGTAGGTGTCCAACGAAACGATCTCCCAGTCTCAAACTGACGAAGGGTCTCGGCCCGAAACGTCAACTGTACCTCTTCCTAGAGATGCTGCCTGGCCTGCTGCGTTCACCAGCAACTTTGATGTGTGTTGCTTGAATTTCAAGCATCTGCAGAATTTCTCATGTATGATTTCTATATGCATGTATGCATTTCTAAATGACAATAAAAGAGGACTGAGTGTTCTCATAACCTAAAAAAATGTTTCAAGTTTTCCTAAATATTGTGGTAATATAATATTGTTGAGAGTATTAACCATGTTTGTAAATTTTGATGACCTATTTTGCTTTGGTATGTAGAGTCTTTTTGTTAGGTCAGTGCTAATGTATTGAATTGAATTGACTTTATTTCTTACATCCTTCACACACAGTATATACTTAGATAATAAATTTACTTTGGTCTTTGAACTTTCTTTTCCTGGCAACCTTTGAAAGTTGCAAATTCAATGGCTTAGGAACAGCTTCTTCCCTCTGTGATCAGATTTCTGAATGGTTCATGAACACTACCTCGCTATTTCTATGTTGCAATATTTATTTGCTTGTTTGTTTATTTATTAACTATTGTGCTCTCTTCTCGCTGCTACCATCAGGTAGGAGGCACAGGAATCTTGGATCCCACACCACCTGGTTCACAAAGTTATTACCCTACAACCATCAATAGGTTTCAATAGGTGCATTTAATGTCAGAGAAATGTATACAATATACATCCTGAAATTCCTTTTCTTCTCTCCTGAATTGACATGGATAACTTCACTCACGTCGATACTGAACTGATTCCAAAACCTATGGACTCACTTTCAAGGACTCTACAACTCATGTGCTCAGTAATTTTTGTCTTCTTTTACACATTGGTTGTTTGTCAGTCTTTGTTTATGTATAGTTTTTCATAAATTGTACGGTGTTTCTTTATCTTCCCATAAATGCCTGCAAGATAGTATATGGTGACATGTATGTATTTTGATAAGAAGTTTACTTTGACTTTAATATTTTTACATTTTACACTGTACTGCTGCCACAAAACAACAAACATGTGTTAACCTGAGCTGTACAAATTATGCTGTATTGTCTTCTTAAGGTTGTTATAGCTGGGGTGGTAGTGTGGATAAGCTCCCACTACCTATTAAATGCTCCCAATAACGTATGGCTCAAATAGCCTCTGACAACCAAGTTCAGCTCCTGGCCTTCACACGTGGCTTAACCATTTCTACTGACAGAAAAAGTGGCAGAGGTGCCTTAAAACCAATTGTTTCGGACAGACGGGGCTTGTCAGTCATGGTTGGCAGCTCATCAAGGAAACTGCTGTCTTGTGACTATACCCACCCATGGGGAAGGCTTTGAAGTAAACCCCATGGGAAAAATCCAGAGATGGCGTCCCTAAGGCAGTCCGACTTTGAGTTCAACACTGTCTGGTATCTCCTACGATGGTGCTGGTGCCAACTGTCGGCCTCTGCTGTTCCTTTGGGTTCATCGGGTGCGTGGAGAGGGAGAGCCTGCTACACGGACAACAGCTTGCTCTCCATATTGTACTGCCCTGGCTCAGCTAGGGCACAATATCCATGGTTGACCCTGAGCAACAGAGGCCCATATATATTCAGTACTAGCATATCCTGAAGCTCAAAGTAACTGGCAGACGCTGTAAGTCTGATGTAAAAACAGAAAATGGTGCGAGAACTCAACAAGTCAGGAGAGCATAGTTAACATTTCCAGATGGTAATCTTTCATCAAAACTGGGTAAATTTGTGTAAGATGTTTGTATGTCTTGCAGAAAAGTGAAGAGGGTTGGGAGAACAAAGACAATATCTGTGAAAGAGCAGAGACCAAGGTAAAATGATTAACATCAGATGTTAAAATGTGTGCAGAATCCCTGTTGATAGCAGCTAATCTAACCAAAGGAAATCAGGGTGTTTTATGCTGCTTTGTTCTTCCCTTTGTTAGTTACAGTTCCTCTAAGCTTCACTTCTAATTTTGGGTTGTTATGATGAAAAGTTATTAGCCTGAGACATAATAAACACAAGAGAAAATCCAAAGCAAACACACAAGATGCTGGAGAAACTCACTGTTTATGTAAGTCGAATAGGAAATCAGGTTGGAAATGGATCCCGAGAGAGTGAGTATTCAATGCCTATAAAATGGCTTTTTAGAGCAATTTGTCATTGAGCCTACTAGGGGATCAGTTATACTGGATAGGGTGTTATGTAATGAATCAGAGGTGATTAAGGAGCTTAAGGTAAAAAACCCTTAGGCTGCAGTGATCACAATATGATTGAGTTCAACTTGAAATGTAATAGGGAGAAAGTAAAGACTGATGTAGCAATATTTCAGTGGAGTAAAGGAAATTACAGTGGTATGAGAGAGGAGTTGGCCAAAGTAAATTGGAAGGAGCTGCTGGCAGGGATGACAGCAAAGCAGCAATGGCATGAGTTTTGAGGAAAAATGAGGAAGGAGCAGGATTGATGTATTCCAAAAACAAAGAAATACTCAAATGGCAAAAGAGTACAACCATGGCTGACAAGGGAAGTCAAAGCTAATGTAAAAGCAAAAGAGAGGGCATACAACAAAGCAGAAGTTAGTGGGAGGACAGAGGATTGGGAAGCTTTTAAAACTAAAGAGAGCAACTAAAAGAATCATTAGGAGGGAAAAGATAAAATATGACAGCAAGCAAGCTAGCAAACAATATCAAAGTGGATAGTAAAAGCTTTTTCAAGTATGTAAAAAATAAGAGAGAGATGAGAGTGGAGAAATAATAACAGGAGACACAGAGATGGCAAATGAACTAAGTGAGTATTTTGCATCAGTCTTCACTGTGGAAGACACTAGCGGTGTGCCAGATATTGAAGAGTGTGAGGGAAAAGAAGTGAGTGTGGTTACTATTACAAGGGAGAAGGTGCTCAAAAAGCTGAAGGACCTAAGGGTACACAAGTCACCCGGGCCAGATGAACTACTCCTAGGGTTCTGAAAAAGGTATCAGTGGAGATTGTGGAGGCATTAGTAATAATCTTCCAAAAATCACTTGACTCCCTCTGGCATGGTCCAGAGGACTGTAAAATTGCAAATGTAACTTCACTCTTTAAGAAAGGAGGAAGGCAGCAGAAAGGAAATTATAGATCAGTTAGCCCGACCTCAGAGTCTGGGAAGATGGTGGGGCCTATTGTTAAGGATAATGTTATGGAGTACTTCAGTGACATAGGACGAGATAGGACAAAGTCAGCATGGTTTCCTTCAGGGAAAATCTTGCTGACGAATCAGTTGGAATTCTTTGAGGAGATTACACATGGGATAGATAAAGGGGATGCAGTGGACGTTGTATATTTGGACTTTCAGAAGACCTTTGACAAGGTGCCGCACATGAGGCTGCTTACCAAGTTAAAGAACCCATGGCATTACAGGAAGGTTACTGGCATGGTTAGAGCATTGGCTGATTGGCAGGAGACAGTGGTGGGAATAAAAGGATCCTTTTCTGGTTGGCTGCCAGTGACTAGTGGTGTTCCGCAGGGGTCAGTGTTGTGACACTTCTTTTTATGCTGTATATCAATGATTTAGATAATGGAATAGATGGCTTTATTGCCAAGTTTGCAGATGATATGAAGGTTGGTGGAGGGGCAGATAGAGTTGAGGAAACGGGTAGGCTGCAGAAGGACTTCGATCGATTAGGAGAATAGGCAAGGGAGTGGCAAATGAAATACAATGTTGGAAAATGCATAGTCATGCACTTGAGTAGTAGAAATAAATGTGCAGAATATTTTCTATATTTCTTCATTTCAGGAGGTCCAGGATACAAGACCAGGGGTGTGATGCTGAGGCTTTATAAGGCACTAGTGAGGCCTCACCTTGAGTATTCTCATCTAAGAAAAGACGTGCTGGCATTGGAGAGGGTTCAGAGAAGGTTCACAAGGATGATTCTGGGAATGAAAGGGTTATCATATGAGGAAAGTTTGATGGCTTTGGGTCTGTACTTACTGGAATTTGGAAGGATGGGGGGGGACCTCATTGAAACATTTTGAATGTTGAAAGGCCTAGACAGAGTAGATGTTGAAAGGATGTTTCCCATGGTAGGGGAGTCTGGGACAGGAGGGCACAGCCTCAGGATATGCGAAGAAATTTCCTCAGCCAGAGGTGGTGAAGTTGTGGAATTTGTTACCACAGGTAACTGTGGATGCCAGGTCGTTGTGTGTATTTAAGGCAGAGCTCGATTGGACACGGAATCAAAGGTTCTGGGGAGAAGGCCGGGGAGTGGGGCTGAGGAGGAGAGAAAAGGATCAGCCACGACTGAATAGTGGTGCAGACTCGATGGGCCAAATGGCCTAATTCTGCTCCTGTGTCTTATGTTTTATTGCCCTCATGGATGCTGCCTGACTAGCTGAGTCCCTCCAGCATTTTGTGTTTGAGGCATTAATTCTGTTTCTCTTGCTGCATGGCCTGCAGAGTGTTTTGAGGACTTTTTGTGTGTCTATTTGTGAATTTTGTGATATGTTGGGTGTTGCTGGGAATGTGGGGATGGGAATTTTACACTGGTTCTATTTTATTCTTCCCAAGTTACCCATGATTGTGTAGCCAAGTTTCCATCAAACTCAATATATAAGTTTGCTGATGACACAACAATTGTAGGCCATATCTCGGGTAATGATGAGTTTGAGTACAGAGAGGAAATTAAGAACCTGGTGACATGGTGCGAAGACAATAACCTATCCCTCAACGTCAGCAAGGTGAAGGAATTGGTTGTTGACTTCAGAAGGAGTAGCGGACCGCATGACCCAATTTACATCGGTGGTGTGCAAGTGGAACAGGTCAAAAGCTTTAAGTTCCTCGGGGTCAACATCACAAATGACCTGACTTGGTCCAACCAAGCAGAGTTCACTGCCAAGAAGGCCCACCAGCACCTTTACTTCCTGAAAAAACTAAAGAAATTTGGCCTGTCCCCTAAAACCCTCACTAATTTTTATAGATGCACTGTAGAAAGCATTCTTCTAGGGTGCATCACAACCTGGTATGGAAGTTGTCCTGTCCAAGACCGAAAGAAGCTGCAGAAGATCGTGAACACGGCGCAGCACATCACACAAACCAATCTTCCGTCCGTGGACTCACTTTACACCGCACGCTGTGGGAGCAGTGCTGCCAGGATAATCAAGGACACGACCCACCCAGCCAACACACTTTTTGTCCCTCTTCCCTCCGGGAGAAGGTTCAGGAGCTTGAAGACTCATACGACCAAATTTGGGAACAGCTTCTTTCCAACTGTGATAAGACTGCTGAATGAATCCTGACCCGGATCTGGGCTATACCCTCCAAATACCCGGACCTGCCTCTCGGTTTTTTTGCACTACCTTACCTCCCATTTTTCTATTTTCTATTTATGATTTATAATTTGAATTTTTAATATTTACTAATTTTAACTATTTTTAATATTTAATATTTGTAATTCAGGGAGTGTGAAGCGCAGAATCAAATAGCACTGTGATGATTGTACATTCTAGTACCAATTGTCTGGCGACAATAAAGTATAAAGTATAAGTAAAGTTTCCCTCAGACTGAGTAGGAGCTCCAGAGCCTGTGAGTGAAGAAGGTCAGAACTTTCAGAGGTTGTTCAGGGATTATCGAGACAGGACCATGAAGGTTTTGGGCAGATAGAGTATAAATCCAGGTATGGCTTAACTGAGATCTGTAAATCCACAATCTCACAAAAATGGTCAAACTGGATTTAGTGTACAATTGGCAGCAGAATTTTGAAAACCTTAAGTCTACAAAAGGCAGATTGCGGGAAGCTGGTCTCAGTCAGGGTTGGAACAAGAGGTACAAAGATACGTGTGCAGGTTTCAGCAGTAGATGAAGTAAATCAGAGTTGATAATATTACAGATTAGGGAATAGGCTTCCCCAGAACGCAGGAGCAACACCTCATATGCCATCTGGGTAGCCTCCAACCTGATGGCATGAACAACAATTTCCCTAATTAACAGTAATTTTCCTCTTTCTCCTTCCCTCTTCTTCCATTCCCCACTCTGGCTTCTCTCTTCCCTTCTCTTCTCCTCACCAGCCCATCACCTCCCTCTGGTGCCCCTCGCCTTCCCTTTCTTCCATGGTCCACTCTCCTCCCCTATCAGATCCCTTCATCTGCAACCCTTTACTCATTGCCTCAAGATTCAGAGGAGAAGATTTAGGATGGAGATGAGGAGAAACTGTTTTCCCCAGAGAGTGGTGAATCTGTGGAATTCTCTGCCCAGAGAAGCAGTGGAGGCTTCTTCACTAAATATATTTAAGGTACAGTTAGAAGGGTTTTTACATAGTAGGGGAATTAAGGGTTACGGGGAAAAGGCAGGTAGATGGAGCTGAGTTTACGGACAGATCAGCCATGATGTTATTGAATGGCGGGGCAGGCTCGATGGGCCGGATGGCCTACTCCTTTTCCTGTTTCTTATGTTCTTATGTTTTTCCACCTGTCATTCCCAGCTTCTCACTTCATTCCCCATCCCCATCCACTTGACTACACATATCACCTTCCAGCTTGTACTCCTTCGCAGTCCCACTCCCCTCCTTCTTATTCTGGCTTCTTCCCCCTTCCTTCCCAGTGCTAATGAAGGGTCTCGGCCTGAAGGGTCACCTGTTTATTTCTCTCCATAGGTGCTGTCAGGTCTGCTGAGTTCCTCCAGCATTGTGCGTGTGTTACGTACTCTGGATTTCCAGCATCTGCAGACTCTCTTGTGCTACTAAATGCATGGTTGTATGGTCTAGCAGAGTCAGTTATGACATCAAGGTTGTGAACGGTACCAGACAGATGCAGAAAGTAGGAAAAACACAGTGGCTAGTGAATGGAGTTAGTAAGCAGTGTTTATGATCAGATTCAGATTGATTATTTATTTATTACAGGTACTGTACCTTGAAACATACAATGAAATGTGCTGTTTATGTTAACAACCGATATTCCCAAGGATGTGCTGGGGGACGTGAAAGAGTCATCATACGTTCTGGTACCAAAATACCGTGCCCACAAAGATCATAGTACGCCCACAATGCTCAGCAGAACAAAGCAAAACAGAACAGGCAATGCATCAACAGCAAAACAAGTCCCACTCCTCCCTCCCACCCTCCCACCCATGCACATACACAGTCCTCTAACTCCTAGGACAAGTCGTTTTCAGTCTCCAGCCTCCAGTAGCCTTGTGGATTCACAGACATCAGGCCTTTGACTTTCCCCAACAGATTCATGGAGATTTGCAGTCGCACGATTCCAGCCATCGGGCCTCAACTTCCAATCAAACTTTAGGCTTTGGTCTTGTCTTCCATTTGACTATAGGACTTCAAATCTTTATGTTACGTCTCCGTCTAAATGTGCAATGTGCAATTTATAGTAATTTGTAATAAATAACATGTACAACAGGACAGTCAATATAACATAGAAATACAATTGTGTGAGCATGAGTTAATCAGTCTGATGGCCTGGTGGGAGAAACTGTCCCGGAGCCTGTTGGTCCTGGCTTTCATGCTGCGGTACCGTTTCCCGGATGGTAGCAGCGGGAACAGTTTATGGTTGGGGTGACTTGGGTCTCCAGTGATCCTTTGGGGCCTTTTAACATGCCTGTCCTTGTAAATGTCCTGAATTGTGGGAAGTTCACACCTATAGATGCGCTGGGCTGTCCGCACCACTCTCTGCAGAATACTGCGATCGAGGGAAGTACAGTTCCCATACCAGGCAGTGATGCAACCGGTCAGGATGCTCTCAATTGTGCCCCTGAAGAAAGTTCTTAGGATTTAGGGGCCCATACCAAAAATTTTCAACTGTCTGAGGTGAAAGAGGTGCTGTTGTGCTTTTTTCACCACACAGCCAGTATGTACAGACCATGTGAAATCCTCGGTGATGTGTATGCTGAGGAACTTAAAGCTGTTCACCGTCTCAATTCCAGATCCATCAATGTCAATAGAGGTTGGCCTGTCTCCATTCCCCCTGTAGTCCACAACCAGCTCCTTTGTTTTTGCAACATTGATGGAGTGGTTGTTTTCTTGACACCACTGTGTCAGGGTTATCACTTCTCCTCTGTGGGCTGCCTCATTATTATTTGAAATTAGGCCATCAATGTAGTATCATTGTGAACCTTTTTTCAGGTCTCCCCTCAGTTTCTGATGCTCCAGGGAAAACACCCCAAGTTTGTCCAGCCTCTCCTTATAGCTCATACTCTCTAATCTGAGCAACTTCCTGGTTTACCTCTTCTGCATAGCCTCCAACACCTTTACATTCTTCCTGTAATGGGGTGACTAGGACTGCATGCAATACTCCAAGTGCTGCTTACACAGCTTTCTATAGCAGACCAGCAGTTTTATACAGCTTACAATATACGCTCTTAGAGTCCTACAGCACAGGAATAGGCCCTTTGACCCGACTGGTCCATGTCCCATACAATTTGCCCCATGTAATTTACCTCAAGTGCTGGGTCTGCAGCATTAATACTTCACTGATGCACCGATGATGAGATGTTATAGTTAATACAGAGTATCTGTAGAATGTGCGAAATGATTACTGGTGTGTGCTTAATTCCTTCTGCTGTCCTCACTCCTGCCTAGCTCTGCCACAATCAGATTTCCCAACGATCCTGGGTCTATCACCAGAAGGAAGGAAGTGGTCTCATTAGATTCCACATGTTACTCATACTGAAATTGGCTTATTATTGTCATGAGCACCACGGTAGTGTAGCGGTTAGCATGACACTGTTACAGTCATCCAGTCATCCTTCTTGTGTTAGCCATGGAGGTCATCGTGAGGGCTGCAGAATCAGTGGGACCAGGTGTCGCACTTGATGGCGGAGGGGAGTTACCACCAATACGAGGGTTCATGGATGATCTCACCCTTTTGGGTCCCAGCACGGAGGCAGTGGAAAATGTACTATCTAGACTCAAGGAGCTAATGGATTGGGGAAGAATGAAGTTCAAGACCAAAAAGTCAAGGAGCCTTGTTCTTAGGAGAGGAAAGCTGGTTGACTTTCATTTCACCCTTTCTGGAGATTCCATCCATTCAGGACCAACCGGTTAAGAGCCTCGGGCGATGGTACACAGAGGAGCTGAGAGACACCAAGAGGGTTCAAGAGACAGGAGAACAGATCAGCAGAGGTCTGATGTCTGTTGACAAGTGTGGCTTGCCCAGCAAGTTGAAGTTGTGGTGCTTGCAGTACGGACTGATGCCACAGATAATGTGCCCACTAACTGTCTATGAAGTGGCAATGTCCCATGCTGAGGCAATGGAACGGAAGATCAACAAGTATGTGCAGAAGTAGCTTGGAGTACCGAGCAGCCTCACCAATGTTGCAATCCACAGTAGCCAGACAAAGCTTACCATCCCAGTGCAATCCCTTGTTGAAGAAGTCAAGGTAGCCAAGGTAAGATCATTCTTGATGCTTCGAGACTCAAAAGACCCTGTCATCAAGAACACCCAGCCGGATGTGAGATCAGGCAGGAAGTGGTCAGCCTGTGTAGCAGTTGATGAGGCAGAGTCTAGATTGAAGCACAAGGAGATGGTTGGGGCTATCCAGCTAGGCTGCCAGGGATTTGGATGGACAACCCACAAGTGGTGGTCATCTTCTACAGGTAAGAAACGCTGTGAGCTTGTAACACAAGAAATACGAAAGGTAGAAGAGGAGAAGAGGTTAGCTAAAACAGCTGGCCTGGCCAAACAAAGGGCTTGGACCCAGTGGGAAAGTGTTGAATAACGACATCTATCTTGGAATGTTCTGTGGCAGATGGAACCGCTCCGCATTTCTTTTTTATGCAGAGCAGTGTATAACCTGCTCCCAACACCTGCCAACCTCAGCACCTGGTATGAAGATAGGACGGACAGGTGCGCTGCTTGTGGCGAGAAGGGAACACTTCAACATATTTTGAGTGCATACAGAGTCAATCTTTCCAGCAGCATGTACACTTGGAGACATAACAACGTTCTCAAAGTTGTGACAGAAGCGGTTGAGCAGAGAGTACTGCAGCACTACTTATCTCATGCCCCATGCTGCACAGAACATCGCATATCATTTGTGAAAGAAGGTTCCAAGTCAAGGGTGTACAGCGCAGGCTCACGATCAAGCATACTTTCTTCAGCCAATGATTGGTGTGTCAAGGCTGACCTGGACGGGAAAGGCAGTTTTCCGGAGCAAATAGCTTTCACCACATTGCGTCCAGATATAATCGTATGGTCTGACACCAGTAGAGAAGCGGTTATTGGTGAACTCACAGTCCCCTGGGAAGACAACATCGATGAAGCCCATGAGCGCAAGTTAACCACGTATGCAGAATTAAGATCAGAGTACAGAGGCAGAGGGTGGAAGATCTCATGCTATCCATTCGAAGTAGGCTGCCGTGGGTTTATTGCATTCACTTTCCAGAAGTGGCTGCGTGACCTTGGCTTCACTAGAAGAGAGATCAAGTCAACCAGCAGGGCTGTAGCTGAGGCAGCAGAGAAAGAATCATCATGGGTGTGGACCAAGTATGTCCAGAGGGGCTGATAGTCAGACAGTGTATACATATCTTACAGTGTATACAGTAGTTGCATAGACACCTGAAGAGTAGACTATCTGTTGGATGGAAGTGACCAACAAATCTGATAGAGGCAGATGCCAAGTTTTTAAGCTCACCAGTGGGAGGTGGTGCTTTAGCACTGCTGGCCCACCACCTCGAGGGAGTCTTGATCATAAGCGGGCCGAAACTCCTGAAGACAGGTGGCAGATCAACTGATGATCCCACTGGTGATAGCACAGGACAGTTAACATCTTAGTCCATGTGTATTTTGTAACTCTAGAGCTCAGGACATTTGGAGTTCAGAGTTAAATTCCACCATCGTTCTGTAAGGTGTCTCTGTCCATCCTCCCCATAGGCTTTAATAGCGTAGGCTTTCACTGGGTGCTCCAGTTTCCTCCCACCGTCCTGGATAGGTTAGTTAGCCGTTGTAAGTTGTCCTGTGATTAGGTTAGGGTTAATCAGTTTTGTGGGGTTGCTGGGACAGCGTAGTTCAAAGGTCTGAAGGGCCTACTCTGCACTGTATCAATAAATAAATAAACGAATTAATGTTCCAAGATACAGCGAAAGGTTTGTCTTACATACTGTTCATACAGAATAGATCATTATACTACATTAAAGCAGAATAAGGTAAAAAAATATATATATAATAATGCAGAATAAACACAAGAGATTCTGCAATCTGGCAGATCATCAAGAGTCTCTGCCTATTTATTCCCCTGTATAGATGCTGCCTGACCTGCTGAGTTCCTCCAGCAGTTTGTGTGTGTTGCTCAATGCAGAATAAAATGAAAAAGCTACAGTGCAGGTAAATGATAAAGTGCAAGATCATAACAAGGTTGATTGTGAATCCAAGAGTTCATCTTATTGTACAAGAGGTCTGTTCAAGAGACTGATAACAGAGGGATAGAAGCCTGATGGAACATGCTTTCAGATTTTGTATCTTCTGCCTGAAGGGAGAGGAGGGAAGAGAGAATGTCTGGGGTGGTGGGTTCTTATGACTGCAGTTTCTTGCAGTCACATGCAGAGCGGTTGCCATATCAAACCTCAATGCATCCAGATAGGATGCTTTCCATGGTGTATCAGTAAAAACTGGTGAGGATCTATAGGGACATGGCGAATTTCTTCAGCTTCCTGAGGTTTTGGTGAGCTTTCTTTGCCTTGATGTCAATGTGGTTGGGTCTGGACAGGCTATTAGTGATGCTCACATCTAGAAACTTGAAGCTCTCAGCCTTCTCAACATCAAGACCATTAATGTGGACAGGAGCATGTACCCTGCCCCTTTTTCTGAAGTGTATGTCCAGCTCCGCCAAAACCATCAGCTCCTCGTCTCGCTCCTGTGCCTGTATCAATTCCTTCCTTGCTAATGATAAGTCTACCTCAACTTCCGTTTCACTACACTGTTTCTCACTTTCTAACCCCTCCTGGTACAAGGCTGGTAAAAAAGTCTCAGCTAAATCTATATTTGCTTCGGCAGCCTTTCTGGACATGCGCCGAGTCACTGCGCAAATGGGATAAACCTGTGAGTCCATGGTTGGGGCCTCAATGCTGGCAGGCTGGCTTGTCAATCTTACTGCTGGGTACTCTGCCAGCGAGGTCATTACCAAGTAAGACCTCCACGTCTTCCATCGGTAGTTTGGGCCTCACCCTGATCATGACCGGTCCGGAGAGCAAGTCGCTTTTTAGGTGTATCTGGTGCAAAGGTACTGCTTCAGTCCCTTTCCCAATGCCTTTTATCACACTGACCTCCCCAGTCTGGGTCTCTGAACTAAAGTCTAACACAGTCTCTAAGCTCAGTGACTGACAAGCTCCAGTGTCTCTCCAGATCCATACTGGAACCGGGTTTAACCCCTCCTTCACCGACATCAATCCTGCCGAGATAAACTTCTCGCACCCTACCTGAACTTTATCAGACCCCTTCTCCCCTAGCGGTTTGTTTGCCAGCTCAATACAGCCAGTCGGAACCACCGTTTTCCCTTTCCCCGTCTCCTTCTTTGGGGCAAAGCACCTGGACACAAAGTGACCGGCTTTCCCACAATTATAGCATACAACCCCAGGAGACTTCCTACCAAACTGCTCCTGGTCTTCCTTATCCTTCTCACTAGTCCCCGGCTTACTTTCTGACTTTTCTGGCAGACTCTCTCCGCCCTCTTGACTACCCTTCTGGTAGCTTTTACTCAGGGTAAACTTCGCTTTGTGTGTTAACGCGTATTCATCCGCTAACTTAGCTGTTGCGGCTAAGGTTTCTGTCTCTTTCTTATCTAGGTAGGGTCTCATACCTTCAGGGACACAACCTTTAAACTGCTCAATCATTATTAGCTGTAGCAGTCTGTCATAATCCCCATTGACCCCTTTCCAATGCTCACAATACATCTGCGTCTCACGGGCAAACTCTAAATACGTGCGGTCCCACTGCTTCCTTGCATTCCGGAACCTCTGCCGGTATGCCTCCGGGACCAACTCATAAATCCTGAGTATCGCCTCTTTCACCACATCATACCTCTGGGCATCTTCTGTGGACAAGGCTGAGTAAGCTTGCTGGGCTTTTCCTTTAAGTACGCTCTGAAGCAAAACAGCCCACTTATCCCTCAGCCAGTCCTGACTTGCAGCGAATTTTTCAAAATGTAGAAAGTACCGATCAACATCGGCCTCCTCAAATGGGGGAACCAGCCTAACCTCCTGGGTCGCCCTGAACCCTCCACCTTGGTTCGGCATGGGCCCCTGCGCTAGCGTCATCCTTAACTTCTCCAGCTCAAATTCCCTTTCCCTCTGTTTCTCTCTCTCTTGTCATTCTAACCGCTTCTCTTCTTGTTCTAACTGCCTGTCCCTCTCTTCCCGTTCCAGCTGTTTTACCCAGAATTCGTGCTCAAGTCTCAATTTTTCAATCTGCAGCTGTACTGCTTCTCCACCAGGTTTGCCCATAGATACCACCTCCAGCTCCCCTTGGGGAAACACACCTTTAGATACATAATGCTCTATGATAGCTCTGTGCATCTCCGCTCTCCTCATTGTCGACTTCCCTTTAAAAAGATTCAACCGTTTGGCAACAGTTGCCAACTCTGATTTCCTGGCATCCTCTAATGCCTCCAAGGTTGGCGCCTTTAGAAATTCCTCAATCTCCATTTCTGCTGTTTGTCCTTTCTTTCTTTCTTTCGGGAATTTTAACCCAATCAATTTACCCAGTCCCAAACTTGGTGTTCCCGCCGATCGTCCCCTTTTCACCCTGTGCGTCTATGGTCGGTTCCCGCGACCAGACCTCCAACTCCTACTAACTTGTGGGGGCACACCGCTCTTCCAGGGTCTCGTTATCTCGTGATCTCATGGTGTGTCGTGCCTTAGCGAACCTGTTCTTTTTATCCCCCTGCTGGGGTATCGCCTGTCCATCAAACTTCAAACAGTTCCGGTTCAAAGCAACCGGTCTGTCATATTCTGAAGTGTGTTTCTTTCTTGTTAATCTCTCTCTTCTCTCTTATTAGCATTTTGAATGTTTCTCCATTGTCTCACTTACCTCTCTCAACAGCATCAATCTTCTGATAACTTGGTTTGTCGTCACAATATATATATATTAATTAAGTAAGTAGTACAAAAATAGACATTAAAAATATTGTGAGGTAGTGCTCATGGGTTCAATTCCATTCAGAAGTCAGATGGCAGAGGGGAAGAATCTGTTCCTAAATTGATGAGTGTGTGTCTTCAGGCTCCTGTACCTTCTCTGTGATGGAAGCAATGAAAATAAGACATAACCTGGGTGCTGGGGGTCCTTAATGATGGATGTTATCTTTTTGAGGCATTACTCCTTGAAGATGTCCTGGATACTATGGAGGCTAGTGCCCATGATGGAGTTGACTAAGTTTACAACTCTCTGCAGCTTACTTCAATCCTGTGCAGTACCCTACCCCCACCCCCACTGCCCCCATATACCAGGTGGTGTTGCAGCCAGTTAGAGTGCTCTCCACTGTACATCTGTAGAGATTTTCCAGTGTTTTTTGGAGACATACCATATCTTCTCAAACTCCGAACAAAATGCTAAATCATTTACATTCAAAACTACATTCAAGCAACCTCATTGTTACCATTAACTCTCCAAATGTGGTGCATTCTCTACATTTTTTTGGAAGGGGAATAATGGACAGGATCTTCTCAGTCTGGCCTGTTCTGCCCAGCACTATTCATATGTATATGACTGTGAGAATGACTGAGTTTCAGGCCTGGTTTCCATGCCCTTCCCATAAAGCAGAGTGAAAAGATAGTGTTGAACAAAATCCATAGATTCCCTGCTGCCTTTTAGTGAGAGAAATCTGTTTCTGCTACCCTTTCAGGGATAGATACGTCTCCAACCTCACATGAGGCCCTCCTGTGGTTGGGGCAACCACGAAATGGAGTGGTGCCGCAGCAACAACCTGGCACTCAATGTCAGTAAGATGAAAGAGCTGATCCTGGACTTCAGGAAGGATAAGACAAAGGAACACCTACCAATCCTCATAGAGGGATCAGAAGTGGAGAGAGGAGCAGTTTCAAGTTCCTGGGTGTCAAAATCTCTGAAGATCTAACCTGGTCCCAACATATTGATATAGTTATAAAGAAGGCAAGACAGCGGCTGTACTTTATAAGGAGTTTGAAGAGATTTGGCATGTCACTCAAAAACTTCTATAGTTGTACCGTGGAGAGCATTCTGACAGGCTGCATCACTGTCTGGTATGGAGGGGCTACTGCACAGGACCGATAGAAGCTGCAGAGGATTGTAAATCTAGTCAGCTCCATCTTGGGCACTAGCCTACAAAGTACCCAGGACATCTTCAGGGAGCAGTGCCTCAGAAAGGCAGAATCCATTATTAAGGACCTCCAGCACCCAGGGCATGCCCTTTCCTCACTGTTACCATCAGGGAGGAGGTACAGAAGCCTGAAGGCACACACTCAGCTTCTTCCCCTCTGCCATCCGATTCCTAAATGGACATTGAATCCTTGGACACTACCTCACTTTTTTTAATATACGGTATTTCTGTTTTTTGCATGATTTTTTAATCGATTCAAAATATGTATACTGTAATTTAGTTATGTATTTATTTAATATATTTTTTCTTCTATATTATGTATTGCATTGAACTGCTGCTGCTAAGTTAACAAATTTCAGGTCACATACTGATGATAATAAACCTGATTCTGAATATTGTATCCGAGCCGTCTACATGATATGCAAGCCAGGGCAGTACGATATGGAGAGCAAGTTGTTGTCCATGCAGCTGATGAATCCGAAGCAACAGCGGAGATCGATACAGTTTGACACCAGTGGTGTCGCAGGAGTTGTCAGTCAGCACTGAACTCGACATTGAACAGCATTAGGGACTCCAGCTCAGGATTTTTCCTCGGGTTTTGCTCCTAAACCTCCAAGAGGACTACAACCTTGTCATGGTTTAGAGGCTTGCATGCCTCAACTGCCCAGAGAGCTGTGTTGGCTGGAGTCAGGTCTTTATGCTTTGGCTCTTGGTAGGGTCGCCTGTGCCAAACAGGTCACAGGGTAGAGGCCAGACTGAGAGTGATCCACTGATCCTTCAGGTTCAGGGGTTCAGCTCAGGGCTAGCAGCTCTGACTGGCAAAACAAAACTGTTATGGGAACAGCAATGAAGAATCCTTCAACATCTGCGTGTGACGGTATTCCTGAGGCTTCACCCAGGATTTGGATGGACTGAGAGTAGTGAAACCCAAGCTACAGGCACAATGAACGAAGCCTTGAACAGCAAAGGGACGGAGGACCTTCATTGCTGCCCTAAATACCTGCAGCGTAATGGGCAGTAGATAGATTACTCACAAAGCCTTCCCCATGAGCGGGTATAGCTGCAAAGCAGTGGAGGTTTGAGATCAGAGTTTTCTGTCCCCTAGAAGAGTTGCCAACCATGGCCAACGAGTCTCATCTACCCAAAGCGACTGGTTTTAGGGCACCAGTAACACACCTTTGCCCCTTCTGTCAGTAGAAATGGTTCGGCCAGGCTTAGTAGCTAAGCCACACGTGAAGGCCAGGAACTGGACTTGGTTGTCAGAGGCTACTTGAGACACATGCTATTGGGAACATTTAATAGGTAGTGGGAGCTCATACCCAATACCTCCCCTGGCTATGACAACCTTAATGAGCCCCATCTGCCAGCCTCTCACTGACTAATAAAATTGATATAAGAACATAAGATTGTCACAGTGTGGACTGCAGTGGTTTAAGAAGGTTATTTACTTTCTCAAAGGCAATTGCACTACCGTAACGTAGTGGCTAGTATGATGCTATTACAGCTCGTGGCATTCCAGAGTTCAGAGTTCAATTCCAGCACTCTGTAAGAAATCTCCGTACGTCCTCCCAGAGGCTCCTGTTGCCTCCCACAGTCCAAAAATATACCAGGTACATCTTTGGTCATGTACAGTGGTGCTAGAAAGTTTGTGAACCCTGTAGAATTTTCAAAGATGTTTTTGCATAAGTATGACCTGAAATGTGATCAAATCTTCACACAAGTCCTAAAACTAGATAAGGAGAATTCAATTAAATAAATAACACAAAGAACATTATACCTGTTCATTCATTTATTGAGAAAAATTATCCAATATTACATGTATTTTTTGGAAAAAGTATGTGAACCTTTGCTTTCAGTAACTGGTGTGACGCCCTTGTAGAGTAATAACTTCAACTAAACTTTTCCGGTAACTGTTGATCAGTCCTGCATATTTCTTGGGGGAATCTTAAGCCAATCCTCCTTACAAAACTGCTTCAGCTCCGGGACATTGGTGGCTTCCTTGCATGAACTGCTTGCTTCAGGTCCTTCCACAACATTTCTATAGGACTGAGGTCAGGAATTTGACTCAGCCATTCCAAAACTCAAATTTTCTTCTTTTTAAAACCATTCTGCTGTTGATTTACTCTTGTCTTTTGGATCATTGTCTTGTTGCATTATCCAACTTCGATTAAGCTTCAGGTGATGGACAACTACCCTGACATTCTCCTGTAAAATGTCTTGATATAAATTTGAGTTCATTTTTCCCTCAACAATTGCAAGCTCCCTAGGCCTGAGGCAGCAAAGCAGCCCCAAACCATGATGCTCCTTCCACCATGCTTCACAGATGGGATGAGGTTTTGATGTTGGTGTGCAGTGCCCTTTTTCCTCCAAACAGAGCAATGTATATTTCTGCCAAAAAGTTCAACTTTTGTATCATCTGTCCACAGACCATTGTCCCAGAAATGTTGTAGAACATCCAGGTGGTCTTTTGCAATCTTGAGATGTGCAGCAATGTTGTCTTCGAGAACAGTAGTGGTGTCCTTCCATGAAACCCTTCTTGTTCAGTGTTTTTCTCATAGTGAACACATGAACAGAGACTTGAGTAAGTTCTAGAGATTTCTGCTGGTCCCTTGCTGTTACCCTTGGGTTCTTTTTCACCTCTTTCAGCATTACACATTGTGTTCTTGGTGTGATCTTTTCAGGATGCCCACTCCTAGGGAGAGTAGCAACAGTACTGAGTTTCCTCCATTTGTAGACAATTTCTCTTACTGTGGGCTGATGAACACTCAGGGCTTTAGAAATGCTTTTATAGCCATTTCTTGCTTCAGGCATTGCTACAGTTCTTCTTCTAAGGTCCTCTGGAAGTTGTTTTGAGCAAGGCTGGGTGCACATAAACAGATCTTTCTGGAGAAGAGCAGGCTCTGTCAGTAACCTGACTTTGTGTGTCTTTTTTTATAGGACAGACCACCTCTACAACCCTCACCTCCAATTGCATCTCACTGATTGAAACACTTGACTCCAAATAGCTTTTGTAGAAGCCTTATCCCAGAGGTTCACAACAAATACATGTAATATTGGATCATTTTTTCTCAATAAATAAATGAACAAGTATAACGTTTTTGTGTTATTTATTTAATTGGGTTCTCTTTAGCTAGTTTTAGGACTTGCGTGAAGATCTGATCATATTTTAAGTTATACTTATGCAGAAATAGAGAAGATTCTACAGGGTTCACAAACTTTCTAGCACCACTGTAAATTGTCCCATGATTAGGTTAGGGTTAATCATGTTTGTTGGGAGTTGCTCGGGCAGTGTGGTTCAAAGGGCCAGAAGGGCTAACTCCACTGTATGGCTAAGTAAATAAATTAGATGTGGAGCTACTCATGCTCAAATTAATTGAATGCCTGTAGAATATAAACTATCCATGTTCCTTCAATGCCTGCACTGGGTGGTAATATAATCTCCAGGCATCAGTCAGTTCAAGGTTCAAGGTACTTTTATTATCAAAGTATGTGTGCAGTGTACAATCCTGAGATTCGACTTCCCACAGACAGCTATGAAACAAAGAAAACCATGGAACCCGTTCAGAGAAAACACCCAGCACGCAAAAAAAAAGAACAAATTGTGCAAACAGCAAAAAAAAACAAAAAACACAGAATACAAGACATCAAACCACAGTGTCATTGGAACAGTCTCAGAATCACAAACAAGAGAAAACCGCAGATGTTGGAAATGAAAGCAATACATGTAAAACGCTGGAGGAACTCTGCAGGCCAGACAGCATCTATGGAGAAGAGTAATCAGTCAATGCTTCGGGCTGAGACCCTTCATCAGGACACCTAGGTTTATCAAAGAGTTTAGGAATGTTCACTTCAATTCAATTTAGCGTGGTGTCATTCATTAACTGCAGATTGCTGATCTAGTCCAACCCGAACAAAATCGCAATAAAAAAGGAGTAACCAGGAACCAGAAGCACATACAGTATAACATGAACTACAGAGTCCTCTAAAAATTGGTCAGTTAAACCTTGCCTAAGATCCAAGACTCTGGCACCATCCTCTGGCTGCATCAAGCAAGAGCAAGTGAGAGAGCGGTCAAACGCAGGCATCCTCCTCTGGCAGCAGTGAGTGAGAGGAAGAGAGAGACGGGTCACTTGCAGGCAGACAGTGCTGAACACCCTTTTGCAAGAGATGGAGTTGGTCATGGGCTCACACCCTATCTCCAGGCTTCTCAGCCTCCAGACCATACACTGAGCTCAAAACCTCACCAAACTCCCTCAGAGACATTAAAGCATCAGATCACCCAATTGGCTCAAAATATAAATCACAGGTTCCACAGTAGCAGAATTATAGTTGAAAGAAGACATGCCCAGGCATCATCCCTGATGAAGATTGCAGAGCTTGTCATCAAAACGTTGGTTAAAATTGATACCTGTACCCGGCAGGAAGCCCGAGAGTGTTTATTTGTCATATATGCCAGGAAAACACTAGATCCTTTTTGTCTGAAGGATGTCGCCTTTGGTTACATTGTTCACTGGCATCATCTTTGCTCAGTTAAAAAACTGAAGAAAAATCATCTGAATTAAAAAATCATTAAATATTTAAAATAATTTATAAATCATCTGAATGAAAGTAGTGTAGCATGCTATGTGATGGGCTGAATGGCTTGTCCCTGTGCTGACTGTGTTGCCAATCTATATTAATCCCACCTGCTTGCATGTGTTCTATATTCTGTCATGGTCCGGTCTGTGAAGTCCGTATTCCGGTTCACAGTCCGGTCCATCGACCCTTGCTTCAGGTTTTCCTGTCTACCCTGTTTCTGTTCTTGTTGAGCTCTACTTGAGCCAGCTGATGCTCGTTGGGGCTGGCTGCATAAATACCTTCAGAGAGCAGGGTGTGGCTGCTGGATTGTTCTTATCCTTACTCCTTGTATCCCTTCCTCTGCCTTCTGTTTCCTCGCCGGTAACTCTCGCCTCGTCTGAAGTTTTTGTTTCGCCTTGCAATGCCTGAAGCCCTGCCTTGTCTTGCCGGTAACTCTCGCCTCGCCTGAAGTTTTGTCTTGCCTTGCATTGCCTGAAGCCTTGTCTTGTCTTGCTGTCTTGTCCTGGAGCCACCCCATACCTAGCTCCCTTCCTGTCCCTTGCCTCCATCGGGTAAGCCAGGCTGTCTTGCCATTACCTGCGGTTGGTTCTGTCCCTTCCTGTTCCATGCCTCCGTCGGGTGGTGATCCGTGCCCTGCCCAGGAGGAGCCTGCTTAGCCTCAAGCCTGAAGACTCCAGCCTCCTGCTTAGCCTCAAGCCTGAAGACTCCAGCCTCCTGCCTAGCCTCAAGCCTGAAGACTCCAGCCTCCTGCCTAGCCTCAAGCCTGAAGACCCCAGCCTCATCCTGCCTGCCTGCCAAGCCTCGTCCTTGCATAGTTCTGGGGTCCGAGCCAGAGGCAAGACTCAGGTACTGGGTCCTTGTCCAGTTTCTGGCTCGGAGTCCAAGCCCGGGCTCCTAGCTCTCTTGTCCAGTCCTGTTCCGGGTTCCCAGTTTTCGTGTCCATGTCCTTGCTCTCACCTTGTATCCTAGTCCTGTCCCTAGTCCTTCAGTGTCTGTGTCTTGCATTTGGATCCGTTCCCAGCCACCTCCTTATGACATATTCCTCCATTTTCTGCCATTCAATATTTGTATAAATGCTTCTTAAATGAAGCTTTTTGTACTTGCTTCCACACGTCCCCTGGCAGTGCATTTCAAGCACTTACCACACTCTAAGAAAATAATCTCCTTTAAATATTCCCCCTGGTCTTCCTCCCAAATGTAAATATATTGAAGTTTTTTTTACGTTATTTTAGCAATACAATGCGGAGTAGGCCCTTCTGGTCCTTCAAGCCATGTCACCCCAGCAACCCCTGACAATCACGATTTAACCCAAACCCGATCACAGCACCATTTACGATGACCAATTAACCTAGCTGGGACATCTTTGGACTGTGGGACAAAATGGGAGGACCCAGAAAAACCCACATATTCCAGAGAGAGCAGGTACAGAGACACCTCAAAGAATGGCGATGGAGTTGAACTCTGAACTTTGGAATGTCCTGAGCTGGAACAGTGTCACGCTACCTTGGTGCCCCAAGTTCTGACAAAGGATCTTGGGGCTGAACCATAAACTCTGTCTCTCTTCTCACAGATGTGGTCTGAGCTCCTGGGTACTTCCTTCAACTCTCTCTTCACTCCACTTGACACAGCCTGGAGCACTGAGGTCACCAAATAATAGAACTCACAAATCTACATTGATTTTCTAGTGACCACTGTTACTTACAACTTGCCTTCGTCTCCCAGTTCAAAGTCAATTTATTATCAAAGTATGTATATGTTGAATAAACACTTCTCCATCTTCCAGCCAGGTCCAGGTATTGATTTTAACTGGTGTTTTGATGACAAACTCTGCCATCTTCGTCAGGGATGATGCCTGGGCATGTCTAGTCCAGTGGTATTTATCACCCTGCCGTCCATCAGTCCTGATTGGTTAGTTCCCATCCAATCAAGTTTCTACTGTCCCACCTTTTCTTCACAATCAAATTCCAGTTCTTAGAGCAAGGCCTTCATCTTTGTTAAAATTATTTTCCTCTAGTTTTATTTCAATGGTTTCCTTCACTAGGTGGTCCCAAAAACCATTGGCGTGGCACAGTAGTCTTGTGCCGTCGAGGTCAATCCTTTGGTCATTGTCTGCTACCACCGATTCTCTGGGTAACTCACACAGATACACCTCCTGTGTGAGGTTTCCACCATGCGTCCCATCCGGCTGATACACGCTGCTCCACATTCACAGGGAATCCTGTAAACGCTGGCCTCCCTGAGCCCCAGGTCACCTCTAATCCACATAATCTGTGATTTGAGCTTCTTTACGGGTTTGTGGATGGTATTAATCCGGTATTTCTTCGGGATCCTTGCGATCCTCCCAGAAACCGTGGAAATATAGGGAAGACAGGCGGTAGTCACGGGTTCCTCGTTAGGTTTGCTGGTTTTACCATCGGCCCTTTTAAAGGCCCGATTGACTTCCTTCAGCTTGTAGTCATTGTGTAGGAACGTTGCCTTATGTATATTTTACCAATTATTACCTTGAGATTCATTTTCTTGAAGGCATTTATGGGAAAACAAGGAATAATTTATGAAAGTACATAAAAAAGACTGGCAAACAACCAATGCACAGTTCAGATCATTACACAGTGCATGGAGGTAGAACAAGGTAAACAATAACAGAATGCAGAATAAAGTGTAACAGCTACAGAGAAAGTATAATTCTTGCAGGTAAACAATAAGGTGCGAGGTCATAACGAGGTCAAGAGTCCAATTTATTGTACTAAGAAACTATTTAAAATTCTGATAACAGTGATGTTGCTATAAAGACTATTTGATGTAAAACCTGTTGAATTTCTCCATTCTGTCAATAGTTTTTTACCTCTTTGCCCAATATAAAATCTCCCTCTCTGAACTGTCAACAATTTTGTTTACCTAAATGATTTTCTGTTGCGCTTTCTGTCAAGTCGACCTGTAATTATGCATTGACTTTTCTTTGCATTAAGCCTCTCCAGTGCAATTTCACTTCTCACAGCTCTTTAACAACACTTAGTGCTTGCTATCCTGCTCACTGTCAATCAAAGTTCAATTCTCTGTGTTTTCCATGCCATGCCATTTCTTGGGGAAATTGTCAGATATTTATTTTATTCAGCACAGTGACAGGCCCTTCTGCCCAAAAGCCTGCAACCACCCAATTACGTCCATGTGACTAATTAACCGACAAACCAGTAAGTCTTTTCATTCCAGGATGAGGGAGATGTTCTCCTTTTTTAAAGAAAGGGGCTTCCCCTTCCTCCACCATCTGCTCTCAGGATGAGGCTTTTCATTCCAGGATGAGGGAGATGTCCTCCTTTTTTAAAGAAAGGGGCTTCCCTTCCTCCACCATCAACTCTGCTCTCAAACGCATCTCCCTCATTTCACGCACATCTGCTCTCACTCCATCCTCCCGCCACCCCATTAGGAATAGGGTTCCCCTGGTCCTCACCTACCACCCCACCAGCCTCTGGGTCCAACATATTATTCTCCGTAACTTCCGCCACCTCCAACGGGATCCCACCACTAAGCACATCTTTCCCTCCCCTCCTCTCTGCTTTCCGTAGGGATCGCTCCCTACGCGACTCCCTTGTCCATTCGTCCCCCCCATCCCTCCCCACTGATCTCCCCCCTGGCACTTATCCTTGTAAGCGGAATAAGTGCTACACATGCCCTTACACTTCCTCCGTTACCACCATTCAGGGCTCCAGACAGTCCTTCCAGGTGAGGCGACACTTCACCTGTGAGTCGGCTGGGGTGATATACTGCGTCCGGTGCTCCCGATGTGGCCTTCTATATATCGGCTGAACAATTTTTTGAACATTTTGCTGAACACCTACACTCTATCCGCCAGAGAAAGCAGGATCTCCCAGTGGCCACACATTTTAATTCCACATCCCATTCCCATTCTGACATGTCTATCCATGGCCTCCTCTACTGTAAAGATGAAGCCACACTCAGGTTGGAGGAACAACACCTTATATTCTGTCTGGGTAGCCTCCAACCTGATGGCATGAACATTGACTTCTCAAACTTCCGCTAATGCCCCACCTCCCCCTCGTACCCCATCCGTTATTTATTTATATACACACATTCTTTCTCTCTCTCTCCTTTTTCTCCCTCTGTCCCTTGCCCATCCTCTGGGTTTTCCCCCCCCTCCACCTTTTCCTTCTCCCTGGGCCTCCTGTCCCATGATCCTCTCATATCCCTTTTGCCAATCAACTGTCCAGTTCTTGGCTCCATCCCTCCCCCTCCTGTCTTCTCCTATCATTTCGGATCTCCCCCTCTCCCTCCCGCTTTCAAATCTCTTACTAGCTCTTCCTTCAGTTAGTCCTGACAAAGGGTCTCAGCCTGAAACGTCGACTGTACCTCTTCCTATAGATGCTGCCTGGCCTGCTGCATTTACCAGCAACTTTTATGTGTGTTGCTTGAAATTCCAGCATCTGCAGAGTTCCTCATGTTTGCGTTTTTAAACCAGTAAGTCCGTGGGATGTGGGAGGAAACCCACACGGTCCCCGGGAGAATGTACAGACTCCTTACAGATAGTGTCAGAATTGAATCTGGGTCACTGGTGCTGTAATAGTGTCACACTAACCCCTATGCTACCATGACACCCCCAAAGCTTTCATATAATTGGGCAAACACGAGGAAATCTACAGGTGCTGGAAATTCAAGCAACATCAAAGTTGCTGGTGAACGCAGCAGGCCAGGCAGCATCTCTAGGAAGAGGAACAGTCGACGTTTCGGGCCGAGACCCTTCGTCAGGTCAAATATCATCTTGGTTTGTTAGGCATACATCTCACTGTGAAAATTATATTTACCATAAAACTGCAGTAATTCAGCACTCTTGAGTCTTCGATGGAGCCCCATTAGCTGACTTTCTGGACTGTTCCCATTATTAATGTAATTCCCAAACAGGTTATGATTTCACCTTTTTTTACTTGTTACACAGCACGATAACAAACTTTATCCCGAACTTGCTGAGATCAAAGGGAATGGGTAGTGAGAAAAATACATGGTGCCTGGATCCTGGCTCCAGCCAGGGCAGCAATGGCTAATACAAGAGGTCATACTTTTAAGCTGATGGGAGGAAAGTATAATGGGGATGTCAGTGGTAGATTATTTTTTTTACACAAAGAATAGTAATTGCATGGAACACCCTGCCAGGGGCGGTGGTAGAGGCAGATAGATTAGGGGTATTTCAGAGACTCTTAGATAGGCACAGGGATGAAAGAAAAATGGAGGAGCATGTGGGAAGGAAGGGTTAGATTGATCTTGGAGCCCACTCACCAGATGATGACATCAGCAGCGTGATGATACTCCCTTCGAGAGTGCTGAACTTGTCTAGATTTTCAGCCCAATCTGGTATCTACAAGTACCTTCATTTTAGACTTGCCAGCTCCATCATGGGAACAAGGCACTCCACCATCAAGGACATCTTAAAAAGGCAGTGCCTCAAGGTGGCATCCATCAGCATTCAGGACAACACACCCCCCTTCTCATTACTACCATCAGGGAGGAGGTATAGGAGCTTGAAGACACACACTCAAAGTCTTAGGAACAGCTTCTTCCCCTCCACATCAGATTTCTGAATGGTGCGTGCACACTACCTCGCTCTTTATTTATTAATTTTTATCTTGGACTTTGCATTCAAAACAACAAATGTCACAACATAGGTCAATGATAATAAACCTGACTCTGATTCTGGGACGAGACTCACTGGTCTTTTAATCCTGCTCACCAAGGTCTTCTCATGGCCCCTTCCGGCTCTCCTGATCTCCTTCCTGTTAGCCTTATAATCTTCTAGATCTCTATCATTACCTAGTTTTTTGAAACTTTCGTAAGCTTTTCTTCTTGACTAGATTTACAACAGCTTGGTATACCATGGTTCCGGTATCCTACCACCCTTTCCCTGTCTCATTGGAACATACCTATGCAGAACGCCACGCAAATATCCCCTGAACATTTGCCACATTTCTGCCGTACATTTCCCTGAGAACATCTGTTCCCAATTTATGCTTCCAAGTTCCTGGCTGATAGCCTCATATTTCCCCTTACTCCAATTAAACGCTTTCTTAACTTGTCTGTTCCTATCCCCCTCCAATGCTATGGTAAAGGAGAATTGTGATTACTATCTCCAAAATGCTCTCCCACTGAGAGATCTGACAGCTGACCAGGTTCATTTCCCAATACCAGATCAAGTACAGCCTCTCCTCTTGTAGGCTTAGCTACATATTGTGTCAAGAAACCTTCCTGAACACAACTAACAAACTCCACCCCATCTAAACACCTTGCTCTAGGGAGATGCCAATTAATATTTGGGAAATTAAAATCTCCCACCACAATAAACCTGTTATTACACCTTTCCAGAATCTGTCTCCCTATCTGCTCCTCGATGTCCCTGTTACTATTGGGCGGTCTATAAAAAAACACCCAGCAAAGTTACTGACCCCTTCCTGTTTCTAATTTCCACCCACAGAGACTCAGTAGACAATCCCTCCATGACTTCCTCCTTTTCTGCAGCTGTGACACTATCTCTGATCAACAGTGCCACACTATCTCTGATCAACAGTGCCACACCCCCATCTCTTTTGCCTCCCTCCCTGTCCTTTCTGAAACATCTAAAGCCTGACACTTTAAGTAACCATTCCAGTCCCTGAGCCATCCAAGTCTCTGTAATGGCCACAAAATCATAGCTCCAAGTGCTGATCCACGCTCTAAGCTCACCCGCTTTGTTCATGATGCTTCTTGCATTAAAATAGACACATCTCAAACCATCAGTCTGAGCGTATCTCTTCTCTATCACCTGCCTATCTTCCCTTTCGCACTGTCTCCAAGCTTTCTCTATTTGTGAGTCAACCG
This sequence comes from Mobula birostris, assembly GCF_030028105.1. Classification (NCBI taxonomy): domain Eukaryota; kingdom Metazoa; phylum Chordata; class Chondrichthyes; order Myliobatiformes; family Myliobatidae; genus Mobula; species Mobula birostris. The sequence goes on along the minus strand of NC_092378.1, from coordinate 69,229,681 downwards.
CCCCTCCCTCCATCTCTTCAGTTAGTTTCCCACCCCCCAGCAATTCTAGTTTAAACTCACCCCAATAGCCTCAGCAAACCTCCCCACCAGGATATTGGTCTAAACACATTGATGAAAGTAGAGCAGTCGATGTAGTGCATATGGATTTCAGCAAGGCATTTCATAAGGTACCCCATGCAAGGCTTATTGAGAAAGTAAGGAGGCATGGGATCCAAGGGGACATTGCTTTGTGGATTCAGAATTGGCTTGCCCACAGAAAGCAAAGAGTGGTTGTAGACGGGTCATATTCTGCATGGAGGTCGGTGACCAGTGGCATGCCTCAGGGATCTGTTCTGAGACCCCTTCTCTTCATGATTTTTATAAATGACCTGGATGAGGAAGTGGAGGGATGGGTTAGAAATTTGCTGATAACACAAAGGTTGGGGGTGTTGTGGATAGTGTGGAGGGCTGTCAGAGGTTACAGTGGGATATCGATGGGATGCAAAACTGGGCTGAGAAGTGGCAGGTGGAGTTCAGCCCAGATAAGTGTGGGGTGGTTCATTCTGGTAGGTCAAATATGATGGCAGAATATAGTATTAATGGTAAGACTTGGCGGTGTGGAGGATCAGAGGGATCTTGGATCTGAGTCTCAGCACACTCAAAGCTGCTGCACAGGTTGACTTTGTGGTTAAGAAGGCATACCACAAAGGCCTTCAACAACCATGGGATTGAGTTTAAGAGCTGAGAGGTAACGTTGCAGCTACAGTATATAGGACCCTGGTTAGACCCCACTTGGAGAACTGTGCTCATTTCTGGTCACCTCACTACCGGAAGGATGTGGAAACCATAGAAAGGGTGCAGAGGAGATTTACAAGTATGTTGCCTGGATTGGGGAGCATGCCTTATGAAAACAGGTTGAGTGAACTCGGCCTTTTCTCCTTGAAACAACGGAGGGATGAGAGGTGACCTGACAGAGGCGCACAAGGTGACGAGAGGCATTGTTCATGTGAATAGTCAGAGGCTTTTTCCCAGGGCTGAAATGGCTAGCAGGAAAGGGCAGAGCTTTAAGGTGCTTGGAAGTACCGTAGGTACAGGGGAGATGTCAGGGGTAAATTTTTTACGCAGAGAGTGGTGAGTACGTGGAATAGGCTGCCGGCAATGATATGATAGGCAGATATGATAGGGTCTTTTAAGAGACTCCTGGATAGGTACATGGAGCTTAGAAAAATAGAGGGCTCTGTGTAACACTAGATAATTTCTATATTAAGTACATGTTCCACATAGCATTGTAGGCTGAAGGTTTTCTATGTTTATACTTTATCAAATTACTTGTAAACCTCATTATTTGAGTCTCTTCCTGAAGGGGTTGAGCATCATCTTGAGCAGTGGGGCCCTCCTCCCAACCAAGGAGAAGATATGAGGGGTGATTGATAAGTTCGTGGCCTAAGGTAGAAGGAGTCAATTTTAGAAAACCTAGCACATTTATTTTTCAACATAGTCCCCTCCTACATGTACACACTTATTCCAGAGGTCATGGAGCATACGGACCCCTTCTTTGTAGAAGTGGTCCACAGCAGGGGTGATTAATAAGTTCGTGGCCTAAGGTAGAAGGAGTCAATTTTAGAAAACCTAGCACATTTATTTTTCAACATAGTCCCCTCCTACATTCACACACTTATTCCAGAGGTCATGGAGCATACGGACCCCACAGCAGGGGTGATTAATAAGTTCGTGGCCTAAGGTAGAAGGAGATGAGTTACTAACTTCAACCTTTCTGCATTGTCACTCAGAGTTGAGCTGCACGTGCATGTAACAAAAGCATCTTGTACCTCCAGGTGGTCCACGGTGGGGGTGATTGATAAGTTCGTGGCCTAAGGTAGAAGGAGATGAGTTATACCGTTCTTGTTACATGCACGTGCAGTTCAACTCTTGAGTGAAAATGCAGAAAGTTTGGGGTTAATAACGCATCTCCTACCTTAGGCCACAAACTTATCAATCACCCCTCGTACTTCTGTAGGCTTCCACAAATCAAAACAGCAGAAGCATTTTATGTTTAAGAAAAACCGTAACAACTCAGTTATTGTAATCTAAAACCTGAACACAAAGCTCAGTAAAAGTGTTTTACGTTGTTACATCATCGCATCAGCCCAGCTTCTTGAAGTGAAACCATCAACGTTGGTGGTTGTGAATTATGTATGTTTCCACCATTTCCATTACCCTACACTTCCAGTGAATGAAGCAGATTAAACTCTGTTTACTTTTTTAGATGAAGCACATTAGCGTAGTGGTTATGTAATGCTTTACAGCACCAGCGATTTGGACTCAGTTTGTACCACTGCTTGGAGCTTGTACATCCTTCCTGTGACCGTGTGGGTTTCCTCCCACACTCCAAGGACACATGTGTCTGGACCAGTCAACTGTGGGCATGCTACGTTGGCACCAAAAGCATGGCGACACGTCCAAGCTGCCCTACCAAATCCTCGGACCGCGTTGTTTGTTGATGCAAAGGACCCATTTCACTGCATATTCCGATGTACGTTTGACAAATAAAGCTAATCTTTAAAATACATACTTAATTCAAAGGAGTAATTTTTAACAGAGGTTTATAACACTCAAAAGATTTCCATAGCACAAGTACAATTCTTCAAACCTGGAAAGATGTATCCAGGGGTAGAAGATGAAGAAGTCGTCTACCACAGAAACTGAGGCTGAGAATTGGATTCTGTATTTTCTCTCTGTCACTCCTACCTCTATCCACAATCTAACATTTATGCTGTTGTTTCTATTAGTTGGCATTATTGGTATGTGATCTACCACAACTCCATTTAGGTGGATGGAGTGTTGAGTTCAGCCAATGAGGACCCTCGGTTTCCCTCGAAGGTGAGTAAAGTGTACTGGTTAGATGTAACTGGCAGAAGATCATTTTGAACCTTGCATTAGACGTAAAAATTACAAGTTACAAGGAACTCAGCAGGTCAGGTAGTATCTATGGAGGGGAATAAACAAAATGCTAGACTTATGGAGGGTCTTTCAGGCAGAGACCCTTTCATCAGTCCAGCATTCTGTGTTGATTGTGCAAGATTTCCAGCATCTGCAATATCTCTTGTCTCTGGGGGTAATCAGATTCTCCGGCTCTGATGAAGGAACTCCACTCCAAACGCCGACTGTTTATTTCCCCACCATAGTTGCTGTCAGAGCTATCGAGCTTCTCCATCATTGTGTGTGTGTGTGTGTGTGTGTGTGTGTGTGTGTGTGTGTGTGTGTGTGTGTGTGTGTGTGTGTGTGTGTGTGTGTGTGTGTGTTGTTCAAGATCACTGAAGTCCATAGAACTTCCAATGGTAGCGCGCTGAAGGTGGCAGGCGGCGGTGCGGAGTGAGGCGGACAACCGGAGCGGCAGGCGGCGGTGTGAGCGGAAGCGGAGAAGCGGAGCGGCAGGCGGCGGTGTGAGCGGAAGCGGACAACCGGACCGGCAGGCGGCGGTGTGAGCTGAAGCGGAGAAGCGAAGCGGAGAAGCGGAGAAGCGGAGCGGCAGGCGGCGGTGCGGACGGAAGCGGACAACCGGACCGGCAGGCGGCGGTGTGAGTGTGCCCGGCGGTGCCGGAGACGTGGAGAGGGTGCCGGGGTGAAGCGTTGCGAACGGCGAGCGATGGCAGCGTCATGAGACTGAAATGGAGGCGGGCGGCGGTCTGCGCGGTTATCATTTACTGCCTGTTCTCCATTTACGCCGCCTACGTCGTCTTCTTACGGCGACCCAGAGAATCGGGGACACAACGGGCGGCCGCTGGCCGGGAACGCAGGAGGGGTAAGGAGCGGCCGCAGCACGGACACCGAGCTGAAGCCCTGCCGGCACCCAGCAAACCACCCCACGAACACCTCACCAGCTCCCTTCACCAGGCCCTCTCCCACCCCTAACACCCTGGTCTGGCCCTCTGACACCCTCTCCCACCCCCCTCTGGCACTCCCCCACCCTCCCCGGACCAGGTACCCTCCCCTCCCCAACTCCCACCCCATCTCTCTTTCCTCACTCTCTGTTCCCTGGCGCTGTCTGCTAGCCCACCCCTCCATCCCTTTCTAGCCACCCCCCCCTCCCCCTCCCCCGAACCATCTCCTAGTCCACCCCGTACCTCTCCTTGGAAACCTCAGTCACAAACAAACTCCCTTCCCCCGTCTCGCCCCCCACCCCCACCGGACAATTTACCCACCACTCAGGATCCCTGTTCCCACACCCCTAACCCTACCCCACACCCACCCAGGACTCCTTCCCTGTCCCCTCACCTAGGAGTCTTGTACAGAGGTGGTCACCAGGTGAGGCTCCAAAGTTTTGATCATACAGTAAACGTTAAAGAAATTATTAACTAACAACTACTTGATATGCTAGCTGGGTCAACCTGGTTTCTCAATTATTCAAGATTAATCTTCTGAGCACTACAACAATTAAACTAGAAAATAAAATCATTGTGACTTTAGAGATGATTAAGCATTTCTCATTTCCTTTGAATCCTGTACAAAAACATGGAGATGGGAGCAAAATCTGACTGAAGTGTGCTGGTTAGATTAGAGCTGGGATATGGTGAGACTTCTGGGGATACAGTGCCTTGCAAAGTATTCAGCCCCCAACCCTTTGTTCACATAAGTAATACAACCAGAGATGCTAATCAACTTAAACACGAGGAATTCTGCAGATGCTGGAAATTCAAGCAACACACATCAAAGTTGCTGGTGAACGCAGCAATTTGTGTTTGAGAATCATATAACCCTTTTTCACAGTCGAGCCCCCAAAACAGGGAAAATTGTAAATCATGAAAAACTAAGAATTCAAAAACTGAAGTGTCAGCAGTTCTAATGTATTCATCCCCCTTTGCTCAGTATTTATTTGAGCCACTGGTCTTATTGGAGAAGTCTCTATTAGCTTTGCACAATGTAATGGAGCAAGATTTGCCCATTCTATTAGCAGTACAGTATTGCTCAAACTTTACCAGCTTAGTTGGGGACTGGTTGTGGAGAGCAATCTTGAGGTCTTGCCAGGCATGTTTGATGGGATTAATGTCAGGACTCTGGGCTACTTAAGGAGATCAATTTTCTATATTGGAAACCACTACAAGTGCCTTTCTTCACTGACAACTAAGTTTGGAGGGGAGTTCTGATCTAGGCAGTGTGGCTGTGGTTTCATGTTTTTTTCCACTTTTTCACAGTGGACTGTGCTGAGCTCCAAGGTTATGTTCAGTGCCTTTGAGATGGTCTTCTACCCTTCCCCAGATGTGTGCTTCAGTTATCATGTCCCTGACCTGTCCTGAATGCTCTTTTGTCTTCATTTTGGTTTGGTCTATTGAAAATCTGCCATACTGTTGGACCTTAGAGAGAGAGGGGGGGTATTTATTATGAATTCACTGAAAATTGGTGATCCTCCAATTTTCTATATCAACAAACTGGGTGAGTTGGTAAGGTAATATGCGGTATATTACACCTGAGGAAAGTTAGCTTAGTAATTTAAAAGGGGGATGAATACTTTTTCAGCCTCACAATTTTAGTTTTTAATTTTTAGTAAATTGATGATAGGTTTGGAACTTTTGATTTGATATGATGCACAATGTTTTGTAGATTAGCTCAAAAATCCTACTTCAATATTTTTTAAATTTAGAAATTGAGACAGTAAAATCTGAAAATAGTTGTGAGGGCTGAATACTTTATTAAGGGCACTGTAGTATTAATGCCCCTAAAATCCATGCAAACTGAGAACAGTGCATTTATCTTCAATTAACCATTCCAAAGTGCAAACCACAAGGTAGTGTGGGTCAATAATGAATTATTGTGTCTCCTCCTTTTGTCACATTGTCTTTCTGAAGATTTAACAGTCAATGGCTGACCTTTAACTTTCTGTATATGTTGGTATCCTGCTACAACAAGTGAGTTAGCTGCATGCTTGCTGGAATAGCACTAACAGATATCTAGAGAGATGTGGCCAAGAAGAAAGAAAACAGCAGGTTGGAAGTACTTGTACTGCTGAAGGAACCCACTCCCTCATCGCAGATAGTCAGCACTACCACAGTGATTGGCCATGAGGAGTTATAGTAGACCTAACTTGCAGCCATAAACACTGGGGTCCACATGGGCATTAGTCTGAGCAGGAAAAGAGAAAAGGGTCCAACTACCCCTGGTGCTTTTGATAGTGATATACACAAGTAAGAGGGGTATAGATAGGAGAAGTGCAAGCAGGCTTTTTCCACTGAGGTAGGGTGGGACTAGAACTAGAGGTCATGGGTTAAGGGTGAAAGGTGAAATGTTTAAGGGAAACATGGGGGGGAGCTTTACTCGGAGGGTGGTGCGTGTGTGCAGTGACCTGCCAGCTCAGGTGATGGGCGCAAGGTTGATTTCAACACTTAAAGAGAACTTCGGATAGGGGCGTGGATGGGAGGGGGTATGGAGGCTATGGCCTGGGTATGGGTTGTTGGGCCTAGGGAGATTAATGGTTCAGCACAGACTAGATAGGCCAGAGGGGCTGTTTCTGTGCTGTAGTGTTCTATGACTTTACAGCTCAGGACAAACCCTGCAACACACAGTGCTGTGTCAAATTAATTAGTAATCTATGCCCAACTAAACTATTTCCTGTCACCTACACAATCTGCATTTCCTACAGATTCGTATGCCTATCTAAGACCATAAGACATAGGAGCAGAATTAGGCCCTTTGGCTCATTCAACCCCATTCTTCTGCCTTCTCCCCATATCGTTTCATGCCCAACTAATCAAGAATTTATCATCCCTTGCCTTAAATATGCCCAATGACAGCTGTCAGTGACAATGAATTCTTCAGATTCACCACTCTCTGGCTAAAGAAAGTCCTCCTCATCTCTGTTCTAAATGGATGTCCCTCTATTCTGAGGCTGTGCCCTCTGGTCCTAGACTCCCCCACTATAGGAAACACCCTCTCCATGTCAATTCTGTTTAGGCCTTTCACCATTCAATGGGTTTCAGTGAGATCCCCCTCATTTTTCTAAATTCCAGTGAGTAACAGTCCTAGAATATGCCTTTCATTCTCGTGAACCTTCTCGGAACCATCTCCAATGTCAGCACATTTTTCCTTAAAAATGGGGCCCAAAACTGCTCACAGTACTCGGAGAGGCTCCGCCAGTGCTTTATAAAGCCTCAGCATCACATCCTTGCATGCCCCTATCATATTTGCTTCCTTCATCACCCCAGGCAGCACATTCTGTGTGAGAAAAAACTGCCCTGTGCATCTCCTTTGAACTTGCCTCATTGAGTGAATGGCCTCTGGTATTAAAACATTTCAATCTTGGAGAAAAAGGATCTCAGGTGTGCACTCTATCTATGCCTGTCATAATCATATAAACCTCTATCAGATCTCCCCTCAGCCTCCGCTGCTCCAGAGAAAATACCTCATTTTTTTCCAACCTCTCCTTGTAGCTCATACCTTCTATCCTGGTAAACCTGAACCCTCTCCAAAACCTTGACATCATTGGAGCAGATCTGTTGCCAGTGGTAATCTGTCCCAGGCCGTGCTGTTCTTCCCTATTGATATCACAGCCCGCAGCACTTGATGGCTGAACATAACTGCACTCACAGTACTATCTGGCCAGCAGCTGCTGAGACCCACTCACTATCAAAGTCAGCATTGTTAGTGAATGCTTGAGACTATTTTTGATACTTGGAGGAACTGTCAAAAAGCACCAAGAGAAAAAAAATTCTAAAATTAATTGTAAGCTCTGAAGCAAGCTATGCAGTGCTTGCCTTTCATCTGCTAGCTGATCTCCCCCTTCATTTGAACAGGGCTGCAGTAGGTTCAGCATGCAGGCTACCTGAGCTGAAAGCTAGGAAACATGCAGTGGTTTGTGTTGTCTTGTTGAGCTCCACGCAACCAGCAGGCAGATGCTAACATTTCCGATACAGTATAGGCCCACAATGGCTGTGGGTGCTGGGACTGGCACGGAGCTATGGAGAACTCCTAGAATTAGTGCTGGTGTGAGCCCAGTAGATTCAGCCTGTTGTAAATGTAGGACTATCTGACTTCTCCAAGAAAATCTAAATTGTGTTACTCTTATAGGATTATAAACACGAGAGATTCTGCAGATACCAGTAATCTAGAGTAACATGCACAAAATGCTGGAGGAACTCAGCAAGACAGGCTGCACCCATGGAGGGGAATAAATGGTAGATGTTTCGGGCTGAGACCCTTCATCAGGAATGGAAAGGAAGTGGGGCAGATGCCAGAATGGAGAAGGAGAAGGAAGGAAGACAAACTGGCAGATGATACGTGAGACCAAGTGTGGGGGAAAGTAGCTGGAGTAAGAAGCTAGGTGGAAGAGGTAAAGGGTTGAAGAAGAAGGAATCTGATAGGACTGTTTTTCTCCTCCATAGATGCTGAGCTTATCCAGCATTTTGGGTGTATAGTATTCTACTTTGTTTCAAACTGTATTTAATTTGGATGTGTAGGCAGTTCACTCCAGTGGCAGAATGAGCAAGAACAAAGGGAGTTGCAACACTCGCAGCAAGATGATGAGTGGAACCCGTGGGAAGAGGATGAGAAAATGGAGAATGCTGAACAGAACGGAGCTCAACTACAGCGATTTCAGAAAAAAATTCTACAGAACTCGCCCAGAAAGAAGCTGGTGCAGATCTGGGGCAAAGCTGCAATTGGTAAACCCGCTAGAGAAATACTGTCTGTGTATATTGTTGATTCCAGTTAGTTGAAAGTACTGGGAGTATGTGTTTTGTAGTTTTATATTTATTTATTTATGACTGTGTTCTCATGTTGAACCTATTTCTGAATAATATATCAAATGGCCCTGATGTGGTCAGATAGGATTAATGAGGAATTACCAGGATGCTGCCTGGATTCGAGAGCACATCTTATGAGGAGGGGTTGAGGGAGCTAGGGCTTTTCTCTTTGGAGTGAAGGAGGATGAGAGGTGATGATTGGATTCAGGTGTACAAAATTGAGTGGCCAGCCAAAGACTCTTTCCCAAGGCAGAAATGCCTAATGTGAGGAGGCATAACTTGAAGAAGGTGTTTGGGGGTGGGGTGAGGGATGTTATAAGCGGGTGTTTTAAACAGAGAGAGGTGAATGCGTGGAATGTGCTGCCAGTGGTGTTGGTAGAGTCAGATACACTAGGAACATTTCAGAAACTCTTTAGATTGGCATGTGCATGAAAGAAAAATGGAGGTCTATGTGGGAGCAAAGGGATTGAGCAGAGTAGTTTAAAAGTTCGGCAGAACATCATGGGCTGAAGGGCCTGTACTGTGTTATATTGTGTGCTGTATGTTCTATGTGGTATAGGTGGGCAAGAAGTTCAGCGTCGATCTGGTGGGCCCAAGGGCTTGTTTCTGTACTGTACAACTCTGTCATCTCTCAACCTGCAGGAAGGATCTTTGCCCCTCACAGTAACTTGTACAGTGATTCTCATGCTGTTGTTTTACTCCTTCTGAACAGTTTTCTAATTGTCGTCTTCTACCTGACTATGTGGGCGAGAATCAGTCTTCCCATCCCCCTGCAGAATTAGTTATGTCTCTTGCAAGGGTTTCCCTGCTTCATTTCTACATTTTTCTCTTAAGGATCAGAGATGAGAAAAGTTAGGTACACTCCAGCAGATGTGAGGGACCTGAGGTGAATTAATTTTATCCTGCCTTTCCCTGCTTCGTGACACCTCTACCTTATACATTTTTTGATTTCTTGGCATGGATAAAGAATGTACTGCATGGAAAGCCTCCTTTTCAATTCTACCTCTCAGCAACTTGTGGCAATGTATATGGAAATTAAGGTGCACTATATATGTTTGAAAATATATCACATGTTCATCTGAGGGGTCTGCAACCCCAAACTGAGTTGTTAGCCTGTCAAGACCTGGTTTGAATCACAAGCCATTTGGAGTGAATTGATCTTCCCATCATACCTTCCTGCCCACGAACCCGTTGGCTAGGAAGACATCATATGTCACACGTGGTCGCCATCCTTGATCCTGGCTAGAAATGCATTCAACCAGTGATGGTGGAGTTGTGTTCAGGTGTGCTCCTCCAGTGGTTCATTACAAGATGAATAATGATTGCCCAGTTAATAGCAAAGATCCATTGAATCTTGGTGAGTCTTGTATGACATGGAATTTGTTGTTCTGCAACAACTGTATGACGCATCAAATTACTATAAATTACACGAAACATTCTGAAATCGTAGGACAGGGGAAGAAGCTGTCCCTGAAGTGTGCGCTGCAGGCTCCTGTACCTCTTCCCTGATGGTAGTAATGAAAAGAGGCCACGTCCTGGATGGTGGAGGTCCATAAAGGCACTTGCAGCTTTCTTAAGGCTCGAGGTTTTTCCGATGACGGAGCTGGCCGAGTCTACAACCCTCAGCAATCTCTTGTGATCCTGTGCTTTGGAGCTCCGTGCTAGGATGATGCAATGAGTGAGAATGCTGTACATCTGTAAAGATTGGCAAAAGTATTTGGTGACGTGCCAAGTCTCAGACTCCTAATTTGATGCGCCATACAGCTGTTGCAGAACAACAAATTCCATGTCATACAAGACTGACCAAGATTCAATGGATCTTTGCTATTAACTGGCTCCATGCTTGGGCAATCATTATTAATCTTGTAATGAACCACTGGAGGAGCACATCTGAACACAACTCCACCCTCACTGGTTGAATGCATTTCCAAGCAGGATCAAGGATGGCGACCATGTGTGAAATATGATCTCTTCCTAGCTAGTGGGTTCATGAGCAGGAAGGTATGATGGGAAGATCGACTCACTCCAAATGGCTTGTGTTGTCTTCGTGATGGAATTCAATGTATCCAGTCAATGACTGCACCTTCTGAGTGTAAATAAATAGTTGGCTGGAGTACTTAGAAAAATTATGAATGACACCAGGTTGTTAAAATGATTAATTTCCAGTGCTTTGATTCTAGAAATTTGAAGTCTAGAGAGTGATTGACTGCACTGTTTTAACTTGTTTAACTTTTCACAACCCCCACATTTAAGCACCTACAGAAGAGTTCAGTACATTCACAGAATATTGGAGCCATTTCCTTAGTCAGATGTGGCAGAATGGATGGTAGGATATGTAGCACCACAAAGGTATTGGAGAAGTTGGGCAGTTCTATAGAGGCAAGTGGACAGTTGACCTTTCAGAATGAGATCCTTCATCTGGACTGATAGAAGGGAGGTAACCAGTGCAAACTGCTGAAGGGAAGGGATGGAACAAGAATTAGAAAGCGATATGTGGATCTAGGTGAGGATAGGCAAATGGACAAGAGGAGAGGGAAAATAGGGACTGAAGCTGTGAGATGATGAATGGAAGTGACAGAGGGTTGTAGATGATAGCATGGAGTTAAACCCTTGAAGAGACACCATCTACAAGACTGTGGAAGTGAATAATCTAAATGGTTCATTTTTAACAAGCAAGGATTTGGTGGGCCATATGGCCTCCTACACCACAAATTTCAATGATTAATACTTCTAAATTCACATAAATGTAATTTTAAGCTCTTGGGGTTCTATCATTTATATTTCTGTATTGCATAATAATTGTTCTTTCTGAAGATCTTAAAACCTTTCTCTTTGAAATAGGGCTTTACCTCTGGCAGCATATACTTGGTGGCCCACTTATGCCAAGTGAGGTGACAGCTCACTGGAGAGAGGGGGAACTAAAGGCTGGTGATATATATTTTAGGTAAAGTTTATCTTTGAATGAGTGGCATTTTGTTTTTATTTTACAGGGCCAGCTTCTTGCTGCAGTCACTGTGTGGAGTAATGAAATTGAATATCCAAATCGGTGACCCCAATATGATGAAAACTATACCCCAAGCCCATGTGTTCATTAGCCAATAATAAACCCAAGCCAGTACTTTGAGCTTTTCAGGAAATGTACAGAAAGGAGGAAGAAAAGATAAGCAAAAGGCACTAGTGACTACATGTTTTAAAAAATGAAGAAAAATAGTTTGAAACCATGGCTAATGTAATTCCAGTTGTTTGTGTGGAGAAGAGTAAAGCAGTTGGCTTCAAGATTCAAGAATAGATTTATTAGTTGTATGTACGTTGAAACATGCAGGAAAACATGGTTTGCATTAACAACCAACATGGTCTGAGGATGTTACCAAGCTTCTAACGTAGCATCTCCACAATGCTCAGCAGAACAACACACAGCCAACATAGAACAAGACAGGCACAACACCAGCAAAATGATCTCCTTCCTATCCCCACCCGGTCAGGACACCCCATCCTCTGGACCTTTATATGAAAAATGGCAAAGATCAGATAATATAATGACTGATTTATTGTATGGACGTCTTTATGTGAGTGTTCTTCCACATTACTTCATGTTCTTCTTTCATTTCCTTGATATCTCTTACATGCATGTATGTATTTTAAACCACCCATGAATAATGAACATTGTAGTAAATAATTACTTTGAATCATGGGATGACGTATCATATGATAACTTCACTTAAAAATGTAACAAGCATCTTTGTATTTAAACACCTTAACACAGAAAGCTTTTCAGCCCATTGATGCCAAAAGCATTGAATCTGCCTACTACCATCAACATAGAGCAGGACCATAGCCCTCCTATCGATGTACCTATCCAAACTTCTCTTAAGCATTGAAATCAAGCTTGCATGCACCACTTGTGCTGGTAGCTCACTCCACTCTCACGGTCCTCTGAGAGAAGAAGTTTCCATTCTTGTTCCCCTCATGTTCCCTTAAACTTTTCACCTTTCTCCTTTAACCCATGACCTCTGGTTGTGGTCCCACCCAACCTCAATGGAAAAGGCCTGCTTGTAGTTACTTGGCTATCTATACCCCTCATGATTTTGTTTACCTCTATCAAATCTCCTCGCAATCTTCTACATTCTAAAGAATACAGTGTAACCTATGCAATCTTTCCTTAGAACTCAGGTTCCCCAGACCTGGCAACATGCGTGTAAGTTTTCTCTGTACTCTTTCAACCATACTTACACCTTTACTGTAAGTAGGTGACCAAAACTGCACACAATACTCCAAATTAGGCTTCACCAATGTCTATACAACTTCAATGTAACATTCCCTCTCCTGTACTCAATACATTGATTTATGAAGGCAGATGTTCCAGAAACTTTCCTTATGACCCTATAAACCTGTGATGCCACTTTCAATAAATTATGGACCTGTATTTGTATATCCCTTTGTTCTATCACTCCTCATTGCCCTACCGTTCACTGTGTAAAACTTACCCTGGTTGGTCTTACCAAAGTGCAAGATCTCACACTTGTCTGCATTAGATTCCATCTGCCATTTTTCCAGCTGATGTAGATCCATTTGCAAGCCATGATAGCCTTCCTCACTGTACAGTACACCCCCAGTCTAGGTGTCATCCACAAATTTGTTGCTCCAGTTAACATTATCATCCAGATCATTGATATAGATGACAAACAACAATGGACCCAGCTCCGATCCCTGTGGCGCACCACTAGTCACAGGCCTCCAGTCAGAGGGCAACCCTCTACTACTGCTCTCTGGCTTCTCCCACAAGCCAATTTACTATCACATCTTGAATGCTGAGTAAACCTTCTTTATCAGCCTCCCATGCTGGACCTTGTTAAATGCCTTATAAAAGTCCATGTAGACAACATCCACTGCCTTGCCATCACCCACTTTCCTGGTAACTTCCTCAAAAAAACTGTAAGATTGGTTAGACATGACCTGCCATTGACTATACTTAATCAGTCCATGTCTATCCAAATACTTGTATATCTGGCCCCTTAGAATACCTTCCAATAATGGGGATTCATTGTAATGATTTCATTCATTGTTTGTCTGAATTGGTATAATTATTCTTTGAACCGAGGAAAAGTTTTAATTGAAGTGCACAATATTGTTAAGTAAATAAAGCAGAAACTATATCCGTAGAGGATTTTTGATCTTCAGTGGATATTGATTTAAACTAATTGGCAAAGAAAAATAGAGTTGAGATTTTGTAAGAAGTTTTTACAGTTTACAATTTATTGTGGGGAGGGTGGAGGCATGCTCATTGTTACTTTTAGAAGTAATTTTGCTCTTGAGAATTGAAAGCTGGAGTGTGAGATTAATTGGACAAAACTTCCCAAAAAAAACCCTTACCATAATAAAATAATGCTCTGATATTGATCAATAATGAAGCATATGAGTGCACTTCCTAATTGTTAAGTGCACTTAACATCTGTAGATTCATGTGCCTGCTTTGCCTGTCTTCCTTTCAGATTCTACACTGGACCTGCTGTGGTGCCTGGGCGCATCTCACTGGATACGGAGAATCTTGTGCTTGTGTTGAATGGTAGAGAAGAGGGGAAGATCAAGTTTGCCACCCAGTGGTTGCACTATGTACAAACGCTCCACCAGATGCATAAACTGAAGCACTCGGCTGTAGTCCTGCTTGGCAATGAGCAGTGTGATAATGACTGGATTGAGCCCTACCTCAGAAAACACGGAGGATTTATCGACTTAATTTTTCTGGTGTATGACAGCCCTTGGGTGAATGAAGTGGATGTTTACCAGTGGCCATTAGGAGTGGCAACGTAAGTTGAATGAAGTCAAAGTCAAATTTATTATCATATGCCGAGGTACAATGAAAAACTTAATTTGCGGCAGCATCATTGGCACGCAGCAACAGATAAGCTGCATTTACTAAAAAACATAAATTATGCACAATTAGAACAAAATATTGTGAAAAGGTAAGTGTTTGACTCCTCTTCCCAATAGTATTGGCTTTGCTGTATCTACATTCTGTACCCTCTCCTCAACCCACAAGGAATGAGTTATATTTCATGTTTATGATAAAAGCACCCAATTCCACCCCTCTCTCTTTACTGTCTCTAGATTGTCTCCTTGCTGGTCGAACATCCGGCATTAAATGACCAAGTCTTTCTCTGAATTAGTATTCAGAACATCGGAGTATTTTGCAATCACTGCAAACTGTTCCTTAGCAACCAGCTACATCTCGTTCCCCACGGACTATTTGATGTTTGATTTGATTGCAACATTAGTATCACACTTGACCACATACCCTTCCCTCTCAAGGTTTCCCATTTCCAACTCTAACATTGCTTGTCTTCTTTGCTGCCTCATTTCATCTGCTTTTTCATACCTTTTGATCCCTCTAGACTTGATTCCAGTAAGCACCGAGCTGCCCTCCTCCTCTCTCTCCCCCACCAACTGTCACCAAATGTGCAGTAAATTTGAGATCGTTCAAATTTCTGCTTTCCTTATCCCAACTTGCATTCTGCTATTTTGAAGCATTTTCCCATCGATCCTGCATATCTAGAATTTTTATTTTGAAATCTCTCCATACCTCTGGAACTTTTGCAGTATCTGCTCTTTCCTAACTATGCTGATTGCACGCACCTAATTTTAATTGCTTCATCGTTGGTGGCTGTGCCTTCAGGTACCAAACGCTTAAATTTCTTCCTAAATTTTTCCACCCATTAACCTCTTTGATACTCCTTCAAGTGTAGTACTTCATAGAACAGAACAGAACAGTACATTGGCCCACAATGTTGTGCAGATCATTTAACCTAACCTAACCCTTTCCTCCCACACAACCCATAACCCTCCATTGTTTCTTTAATATATGTGCCTATCTAAGAGTCTCTTAAATGTCCCTAATGTATCTGTCTCTACTACGACCCTGGCTGTGCGTTACATGTACTTATAACTTACTGTGTTTTTAAAAAATAACTACCTCTTTCCTAACTTATTCTCCGCTCATCAAAAAAGAATTGTCCTGTTGGATTAGCCATTGCCATCCTAGGGAAAAAGATGTTGGTGTCCACTGTATTTGCCTCTTATATGGTTCAGCCATGATGAAATGGTGAAGCAGACTCAACGGGCGGAATGAAACTCCCCTGCTTTCACCCCATACCCTTTGATACCCTGGCTAATCAAGAACCTATCTATCTCTGCCTTAAATACACCCAATGACTTGGCCTCCACAGCCGCTTGTGGCAACAAATTCCACAGACTTACCACCCTCTGACTAAAGTAATTTCTCTGCATCTCAGTTCTAAATGGACGTCCTTCAATCCTGAAGTCGTGCCCTCTTGTCCTAGAATCCCCTACCATGGGCAATAACTTTGCCATATCTAATCTGTTCAGGCCTTTTAACATTCGGAATGTTTCTATTAGATCCCCCATTATTCCCCTGAACTCCAGGGAATACAGCCCAAGAGCTGCCAGACGTTCCTCATATGGTAACCCTTTCATTCCTGGAACAATTCATGTGAATCTTTTCTGAACCCTCTCCAATGTCAATATATCCTTTCTAAAATAAGGAGCTCAAAACTGCACACAATACACCATGTGCGGTCTCACGAGTGCCTTATAGAGCCTCAACATCACATCCCTGCTCTTATATTCTATAGCTGTAGAAATGAATGCCAACATTGCATTCACCTTCTTCACAACCGACTCAACCTGCAGGTTAACCTTTAGGGTATCTTGCACAAGGGCTCCCAAGTCCCTTTGCATCTCTGCATTTTGAATTCTCTCCCCATCTAAATAATAGTCTGCCCATTTATTTCTTCCACCAAAGTGCATGACCATACACTTTCCAACATTGTATTTCATCTGCTAATTCTTTGCCCATTCCCCTAAACTATCTAAGTCTCTCTGCAGGCTCTCTGTTTCCTCAGCACTACCCACTCCTCCACCTATCTTTGTATCATTAGCAAATTTAGCTACAAATCCATTAATACCGTAGTCCAAATCATTGACATACATCGTAAAAAGCATCAGTCCCAACACTGACCCCTGTGGAACTCCAGTGGTTACCAGCAGCCAGGTAGAATAGGATCCCTTTATTCCCACTCTCTGTTTTCTGCTGACCAGCCAATGCTCCACCCATGCTAGTAACTTTCCTGTAATTCCATGGGCTCTTATCTTGCTAAGCTGCCTCATGTGCGGCCCCTTGTCAAAAGCCTTTTGCAAATCCAAGTACACCATGTCTACTACATCTCCTTTGTTTACCCTGCTTGTAATTTCCTCAAAGAATTGCAGTATGTTTGTCAGGCAGGATTTTCCTTTCAGGAAACCATGCTGGCTTTGGCCTATCTTGTCATGTGCCTCCAGGTACTCCGTAATCTCATCCCTAAACAATTGATTCCAACAACTTCCCAACCACTGACACATGGCTAACAGGTCTATAGTTTCCTTTCCGCTGCCTCCTATCCTTCTTAAATAGTGGAGTAACATTTGCAATTTTCCAGTCATCCGGTGCGATGCCAAAATCTATCGATTCTTGAAAGATCATTGTTAATGCCTCCACAATCTCTCCAGCTACTTCTTTCAGAACCTGAGGGTGCATTCCATCAGGTCCAAGAGATTTATCCACCCTCAGACCATTAAGCTTCCTGAGCACCTTCTCAGTTGTAATTTTCACTGCGCAAACTTCACTTCCCTGACATTTTTGAATGTCCGGTATACTGCAACATCTTCCACTGTGAAGACTGATGCAAAATATACATTCAGTTCCTCTGCCATCTCTCATTACAATACCTCCAGCGTCATTTTGTATTGGTTCTTTATCTACCCTCAACACCCTTTTATCCTTTATATACTTAAAAAAGCTTTTAGTATCTTCTTTGATATTAGTCACCAGCTTCCTTTCATAATTCATCTTTTTCTTCCTAATAACCTTCTTAATTTTCTTCTGCACATTTTTTAAAAGCTTCCCAATCCTCTGTCTTCCCACTAGATCTGGCTTCCTTGTATGCACTTCCTTTTGCTTTTACTTTGGCTCTGACTTCACTTGTCAGCCACGGTAGTGTCCTCCTTCTCTTTGAAAATTTCTTATTTAGAATATATCTTGCACTTCCCTCATTTTTCACAGAAACACCAGCCATTGCTGCTCTGCTGTCCTTCCTGCAAACGTCCCTTTCCAGTCAATTTCGGCCAGTTCATCTCTCATGCCGTTGTAATTTCCTTTATTCCGCAAATACTGACATATAATTGTCCATAATTAAAATTTGAAGGAACCAAAACAAACACAAGGCTGCATGTGTTCAATTCAAACCTCTTCATGATCTTGGAAAGAGTCACCTATCAGGCTTGCCTCCACCAGGGAAGAGCTTCAGACTGTTCAGGTTGTGCAGAAGGTGTAACTTCTGAATTCTGATTTGATTGTAGATATCGTGAACCTAGCTTATTGTTCATGCTGCCCAGAGCATTAGGTCCCAGTGTTCAAAAAAAGTCCCATTTCTCAACTCATTTAAATAGGAA
>NC_092378.1:68221469-68306469 GCF_030028105.1 Mobula birostris | reverse complement strand
TTAGATTAATGAGCAGGTGTACAGGTGTGCCTAATTAAGTGGCCACTGAATGTACAGGCACACACAGAACACTGTTAGAGGGCAAGAGGTTTTTCTGAAATTGTACATCTCTTGCTGCACGATGTTTTTTACTGTTCTAAAAGTTGTATTTCATATGCTTACAGTTTACTCATAAAGGAAGTGCAGAGAGAAAAAAGTTGATGAATTCTTCTCTGACTAAGATTTCCACCCTGCCTGGAATCTGTGCAAGAGCCTCAATCAACATGGGGCCGATACTATGAAGGTTCATTTATCACGCTCTCCAAAGTGTGGGAAAGTCACTGTGACCTTATGACCATCAGTGCACATTGCCAATAGAATTTCAAAGCCCAACTCGCTTCCAGTTAAAATACAAACAAGTAACACATCTGGGATGTTCTGGCTTCAGAATTTACAGCAGGATTTCACTGCAACTTCTCCACATCTGTTAAACCGGCGTCGTGCTCTGATGAAGAAGATACTAGATAATGTGTTTAGTCAAGTCGAGTATGATGCTCTCCAATGGGGTTATCTATTCGTGAGTCTTCAGGTGACTGCAGAGGCCAGTCTGAAATCCATAAAACCATAGGATGGATTCCCTTAACAGAGAATGCTTGGGCGTTACTTAAGATGGGAAGGCTGATGCACGGGTCCTTGACAGATTGGGGACAAAGTCCAGGGGCATGGAATGCAAAACCACAGGAGACCATCCACTGCTACAGCCTCCCTCCACCTTCATTACTGTTGTGATGTGTCATTATCTTCCATCAGCACTACCGTTGAGGTCTTGGTTGAATTGATCTTTGTCTGGAAGTTTGTCATTGATCTTACCACCATGGGTGACCCCACCAGGAGCTAAGTGCCAGATAGCTAAACTCCAGGCTAAGAATGTGGCTGGACTAGTCACAGGAATGAAGGGATATGAGGTTCCTGCAGGAAAATGGACTCGTCACGGGAATGAAGGGATATGGGGTTCCTGCAGGAAAATGGACTAGTCACAGGAATGAAGGGATATGGGGTTCCTGCAGGAAAATGGACTAGTCACAGGAATGAAGGGATATGGGGTTCCTGCAGGAAAATGGGACGGAGGCAAAAGTTCTTGGAGCCTGGACGAGGCTATCAAATGTTTTTAATCCTTAACCTGCTTTAAAATTATTATTAACGGCAGTAACGGTGGAGGAAGTTTGCAGCAGTGAAGGGTCTCCATCATCTTGCATTCCACACTACTGGACACTGACCCCAATCTGTCCAGGACCATGCAGTGGCCTCCTGTACATCAACCTGCCCATGTTGAACAAAGTCACGCACATTTTGTCAAGCTAATTAAACTTGTCATTAAGCGTCTAGCTAAACTAATCCTTTCTGCCTGCACATGGTCCATCTCCTTTCATTTGCTGCATACTCACATGTTTATTTAAGCACCTCTTCAACACCCCTATCATATCTGCCTCCACTACCACCCCAGGCAGTGCACTCCTGCCACCCACTACTCTTTGTGTAAAAACCTGGCCTCACACATCTCCTCTGAAATAGACAAACACAAGAGACTCTGCAGGCGCTGGAAATCTGGAGCAACGTGTACAAAATGCTGGAGGAACTCAGCATGTCAGGTAGCGTCTACAGAGGGGAACAGTCGGTGTTTCAAGTCCAGATCCTTCAACAGGTCTTTGAAATTTCCTCTCCTACCTTAAAAGACTTCTGGTATCTCAATAATTGGAGAAAAGATACTGGCAGTCTACTGCATCTATGCCTCTCATAATCTTACAAATTTCCAATAGGTCTCCCCTCAGACGCCACCACCCCAGAAAAAATAAACTAATGTGTAAGAATTTAGAGCTCTTCTCATTCTGGCTTCTGTTCTTCCTCTGACAACAGGTGGGTGACACAACGCTTTACAGCACAAAGTGACCTGGGCTCAAATCCCGCCACTGTCTGTAAGGAGTTTGTATGTTCTCCCTGTGACCATGGGGGTTTCCTCCGGGTGCTCCAGTTTCCTCCCACATTCAAACGGTGTATGTGTTCGGGTTAGTGAGTTGTGGGCCTGCTATGTTGGTGCTGGAAGCATGGCGACACTCGCAGGCTGCCCCCACCGCATCCTCGGACAGCATTGGTCATTGATGCAAACTGTACGTTTCAATCTACAGGTGACAAATAAAGCTGAACTCTCTTTCAATTCCCTCACCATTCATATCTCTCTCCAAATACCGCTTAAAACACTGCTATTGTAAATTGTCTCTAAAGTCTGGGTGAGTGGGAGACAGGAGTATTGATTGGACAGGAGTGGGTGATGGTCAGTGGACACAATGGGCTGTACGACGATTTCCGGGTGTAATTCTAAATTTGGCCACATGATGTCAGGAACTGCGCACTTAACAAACTTGATCCAACTTCCCCAGAACTGGGAGGCGAAAGTTGTGGTAGAAATTTATTCAGTTGAACAGAAAACCTCTCTGCTGGATCACATTCACTGACGAAAGTGAACAAAAGTATTGAAAAGGTGTAAAATTTGAAGATAATGGAAGTCTTTTTTTAAATGGTGAGGCACTGAAAGATGCCGTGTTCAGAACACCAGTGCCCAGGAAAGGAAAGCGGTGATCACAGGCAAAGCCCTCCCAGCTATTGAGAATATTTACATGGAGCGCTGCCATAATAAAGCAGCATCCATCATCAAGGACCCCCACCATCCTGGCCATGCTCTCTTCTTGCTGTTGCCTGAGATCTCACACCACAATATTCAGGAACAGTTATCACCGTTCAACCATCAGGCTCCTGAACCAATGCGGATAACCTCACACATCTCGACTCTGAATTGATTCTGCAAGCTATGGACTCTGTTTCAAGGACTTTACAACTCATGTTCTCAATATTTTTCATTTGCACAATTTGTCTTCTTTTGCACGAGTTGTTTGTCAGTCTTTTGTATTCTATTGTATTTCGTTATTTTCCGGTCAATGCCTGTAAAAAATGAATCTCAAGGTAGTATATGATGACAATAAGGACTTTGATAATAAATTTATTAACTATTAGAGACAATATTGCCACCAACAATGGAAGGCTCATTAGAAGGACTGCAAAGAAATATTAAATAGAGAATAAGTATCTGCTAAGCATGGGCAACAGATGGTAATTTATGCTGATATATGCAAATGATGCTTTCTATTGAACCTGAACTGTGAATTACAAATATGCATAGGTAGTTTCTCACTGTCTTGGAAGGGGCTGCCTGTGCTCTAAACTAGTTAATTGGAAAAGACTACACCAAATAGACAACTGTACAAAGATAAACAGGACAAATGCAAAGAGAAACCATACTCAGGAACAGCTACTTCCCTGCAGCAATCAGGTTGTTGAACTGATTGCACAACCCAAAGCCAACCTCAGCAATGGAACACTACAGACAACCTCTTGTACTACCATGCACTTATTTCTGAATGGAGACACCAGACACTGCAGACTCTGGAACCAGGAGAACACACAAGATGCTGGAGGAATTCAGCAAGTCAGGCAGCAGCTACGCAGAGGAATAAAGAGTCGATGTTTTGGATCAAGACTGGATGCTAGCCATCCCCCCTTCCTTCAGTCTAATCCAGTCAAGGGTCCAGACCCGAAATGTCGGTGTCTATTTATTTGTTTAGCAATACAGCACAGTAATAGGCCACTCCAGTCTAACGAGCCCCCACCCTTGTGACCAATTAACCTACTAACTTTGGACTGTGGGAGGAAACTGAAGCACCCGGAGGAAACCCACGCGGTTACCAGGAGAACATACAAACTCCTTACGGATCGCGGTAGAAATTGAACGCATGTTGCCAGCACTGTAATAGCATTATGTTGTTCGCTATGCTACCATGCCACCCTAAATACATTTCCTTCAGTGGATATTGCTTGACCTGTTGTGTGCCACCACAGGTTTGTGTTTTGTTTCTGACTGAGTTTTATTTGCAATAACACATTGTACAGCCTTTCTCTTCTATAATTTATGTTATTTATGAATAGAGTCATAGAAGAAGACAGCACAGAGACAGGCCGTTCAGCCCATCTAGGCCCCAGACCATTCAGAATGCCTACTCCCATCGACCTGCACCTAGACCATAGCCCTCTTTTCCCCTATCATCCATATACATATCCAAACTTCTCTTAAAACTTGAAAATAAGCTTGCATACACCATTTGCCTGGCAGCTCATTCCACACTCTCATGGCCCTCTGAATAAAGAAGTTTCCCCTCAAGTTCTCCTTAATTTTTTCACCTATCACCCTTAACCCATGACCCCCAGCTGTAGTCCCACCTAAACTCACTGGAAAAAGCCTGCTTGCATTTACCCTATCTATACCCCTCATAAGTTTGATACTTCTATCAAATCTCCCCTCAGTCTTATGTGTTCTAAGGAATATAGTCCTAACCTATTCAATCTTTCCTTATAACTCAGACTCTCTGTACTCAACCTTATTTTCCTGTAGGTGGGTGACCAAAACTGCACACAATACTCTGAATTAGGCCTCACCAATGTCTTATACAACTTCAACATAACCTCCCATCTTCTGTACTCAATACATTGATTGATGAAGGCCAATGTGCCAAACGCTTTCTTAACAACCCTATCTACCTGTGCCACCACTTTCAGTGAATTATGCACCTGTATTCCCAGATCCCTTTGTTCTACCACACACCTCAGTGCCCTACCGTTCACTGTGTAAGGCCTACCCTGTTTGGTCTAACTGAAGTGCAATACCTTGCACTTGTCTGCATTAAATTCCATCGCAAACATGAGGAAATCTGCAGATGCTGGAATTTCAAGCAACACACACAAAAATTGCTGGTGAATGCAGCAGAAACCTCTTACTATCTCTTCTTTCAGTTAGTCCTGACGAATGTTCTCGGCCCAAAACGTCGACTATACCTCTTCCTATAGATGCTGCCTGGCCTGTTGCGTTCCACCATTAAAAATTCCATCTGCCATTTTTCAGCCCATTTTCCCACTTGGTCCAGATCTTGCTGCAAGCTCTGATGGTCTTCCTCGCTATCCACTACACCCCCAATCTTGGTGTCATTTACAAATTTGATGACCTAGTTAACCACATTATCATGCAGATCACTGTTATTGATGACAAATATTGATGGACCCAGTACCAATCCCTGCAGCACACCAGTAGTCACAGGCCTCCAGTCAGAGAGGCAACCCTCTGATACCAATCTCTGGCTTCTTCAACATGCAATGTCTAATCCACTTTCCTATTTCATCTTGAGTGCTGAGTGGTTGAACCTTCTTGACCAAACTCCCAGATGGGACCTGTCAAATCTTTGTCTAAAGTTCATGTATATAATTAGTCCATAATAACATCCACTGCCTTGCTTTCATCAAATTTCCTGGTAACTTTCTTGAAAAACTCTATTGGTTAGACATGAGCTACCATACATAAAGCAATGCTGACCATCCCTAATCAGTCCATGTCTATCCAAATACTCATATATCAGAATACCTTCCAATAACTTTCCCACTACTGATGTCAAGCTCACCGGCCAGTAATTTCACCGGTTTATTTTTAGGGGTTTTCTTAAACAGTGGAAAAACATTAGCTATCCTCTAATCCTCCAGTACCTCATCTGTCACTGAAGATGATTTAAATATCTCTGCCAGAGCCCCTGCAATTTCTTCACTTGCATCCCACAGGGTCCAAGGGAATACCTTATCAGGCCCTGGGGATTTATCCACCCTACTTTGCCTCAAGATAGCAAACATCTCCTCATCTGTAACCTGCATAGGGTCCATGACCTCCCTGTTGCTTTGCCTCGCTTCTGTAGACTCTGTGTCCATCTCCCAAGTGAACATAGATACAAAAAATCCATTTAAGATCTCCTTCATCTCTTCAGGCTCCACACATGGATTACCATTCTGATCTTCCAGAGGACCAATTTTGTCCCTTGCAATCCTCTTGCTCTTAACATATCTGTAGAATCCCTTGGGATCCTCCTTCACCTTTTCTGCCATGGCAATATCATGCCTTCTTTTAGCCCTCCTGATTTATTTTGCAAGTGTTCATTTGCATTCCTTTTATTCCATAAACAACTCATTTGTTCCTGCCTGCCTATACCTGCTATGCACCTCCTTTTTTTCCTTAACCAGCACTTCAATATCTTTTGAAAACCAGGTTCCCTAAACCTGTTATCTTTATCTTTTATTCTGACAGGCACATACTGTACAAACTTTGTACTCCCAAAATTTCACTTTTGAAAGCCTCCCACTTACCAAGTACATCTTTGCCAGAAAACAGCCTGTCCCAATCCACACTTGCCAGGTCATTTCTGATATCAAAATTGGCCTTTCTCTAATTTAGAATCTCAACACACAGACCAGACGTATCTTTTTCCATATTTATCTTGAACTAATGGCTCACTAGATGCAAAGTGTTTCCCTTCACAAACTTCTGTCGTCTGCCCTGTTTAATTCCCTAATAGCAGATCAAGTATTGCACACTTTCTCATTGGGACTTCTATGTACTGATTGAGGACACTTTCTTGAACACATTTGACAAACTCTGTCCCATCTGATCCTTTTACAGTACAGGAGACCCAGTCAAGATATGGAAAGTTGAAATCACAACCTTACGTTTCTTGTAACAGTCTGCGATCTCTCTATAATTTTGTTCCTCTAAATCCTCTAAATTTATGTTCTGTGTATCATCTGAAAATACATGCCTGTTGTGCTGCTGCAAACAAGTCTTTCACTGTACTTGCACCTCACTGTAATCGTGCACATGCCAATAAGCTCGATGTTTCCACTAAATAGGTGCCTGGACTCAAGAGTGACAGACTCAACATAAATGTTGACCATGTGGGACTGAGGTGACATGTTCAAACATTCAAAAATTTCAAAGTAAGTTTATTATCAAAGTACATATATGTCACCACGTACTACCCTGAGATTCATTCTTGTGGACATTTATAGTAAATAGAAAGAGACACAATATATTCAATGAGGCAGAGACGGACAAACAACCAATGTTCAAAAGATATGAACATTGACAGCGAACTGTGCAAATACAAACAGAAAAGAAAATAATAATGATGGTAATACTAACACAGGCACAATCAAGTGGCAAACATCATTCACCAAAATCTTACTTTAAAATGCAAACTGATAAAGAAATCATACCTTATTATGAATACAAGCCTGATCCAGTTTTAGAGTCAGAATCCCACAAGTTACACTGCGACTGATCCATTTTTACAGATAGGGCAATTCATAATAACAGTCTGGATATAATAATACCAGATAAACAAGCAAGAACAACTTACTTAATTGATGCAAACACGAGAAATTCTGCAGATGCTGGAAATTCAAGCAACACACATCAAAGTTCCTGGTGAACGCAGCAGGCCAGGCAGCATCTCTAGGAAGAGGTACAGTCGATGTTTCGGGCCGAGACCCTTCGTCAGGACTGACGAAGTCCTGACGAAGGGTCTCGGCCCAAAACGTTGACTGTACCTCTTCCTAGAGATGCTGCCTGGCCTGCTGCATTCACCAGCAATTTTGATGTGTGTTACTTAATTGATATAGCTTTTCCGAACGCATATAACTTACAGAAATCAGTAAGTGAAAAATCCAGAAATATGCTGAATTAAAAGAGGAAATTGAAAGACTTTGGAACATGAACTATTGTTCCAATGGTAATATCTACAACTGGTATCATCCCAAAGGCACTACCCAATAGCATTAAACAATTAGGGTTACACAGCAATATCTATGAATCTCCAGAATGCTAAACATCAGCAGAATAGTCTGAAAGTTCCTTGCAATTGATGAATCAGTGTGCTTAGCTATGCCCGTACCTCAGGGTTTACCAGCTTGAGCTGAGAAAAAGTTAAAATACAATAATAATAAATAAACAATCAATCAATATCAATAACATGATTTGCAGAGTTCTTAAAAGTGAGTCTATTGGTTGTGAAATCAGTTCAGATTTGAGGTGAATTAAGTTATCAATGCTGGTTCAAGAGCCTGATGGTTGAGGAGTAAAACTGTTCCTGAACCTGGTGGTGTAGGAATTGAGGCTCCTGTACCTCCTTCCTGATGCCAGCAGCAAGAAGAGCGCAAGGCTTGTATGGTGAGTGTCCTTGATGATGGATGCTGCTTTCTTATGACAGTGCTCCATGTAAATGTGCTCAATGGTGGGGAGAGCTTTACCCGTGATGGACTGGGCCACATCCACTACTTTTTGTAGTTTCTTCCATTCAATACCAGGCTGTGATGGTCTCTTCACCCAAAATAGAGGGGTCATCAGCCCAGAACTCCAACAGTTGGCTCAGGACTGTTTCCCTGGTGATTGTAACTTTCCTATTCCATCCTCCCTTCCAATTACACATTTACAGCTATTTCTGGGTTGTTATTACACTCTGAACAGTGGTGATTAATACAAAATACCTGTTTAATTCATCTGCTATCACCATATTTTCCATTATTAATTCCCCAGACTCATATTGTCAACTCTTGTTGTAATAACTACCCATGGAAACTCTTCCTTTCTGTTTCCACATTTGCCTCACTCTAATGTTTCCATGCTTATTCGTCTGTTAGTCATCCTTTGTGTTGGTCATTCTCAAAATACACCTTGTCCACTGGCAGAAGTGGTGATGGAAGAAAATCACAACGTCTGAAGGGAGGGCATCTTCAGAAAGGTGGCACCTGGTACGGAGTGGCCACCGCACAGGATTGGAAAAAGCTGCAAAGCTGTGAGCTCAGCCAGCTCCCTCATGGGCACCAGTCTCCCCAGCATCGAGGGCATCATCAAAAGGCAATGCCACAGTAAGGCGGTATCCATCACTACGGACCATTGTCACCCAGGACATGCCCTCTTCGTGTTACTACCATTAGGGAGCAGCTACAGGAGCTGAAGATACACACTTCAAAATTTCCCACTCAGTATCACTAAGGTATTTATTATTATTACTCAATACTTTAGGAATAGCTTCTTCCCCTGTGCCATCAGATTTCTGAACTTATTCTCTGACTATTTTGCTCTCTTTCTGCATTACTTGTATTTCTTATTGTAACTCATATTAATTGTAACTCTGTTCCCCTCATGCCCTGGGTGGTGAGGATCATCATTAAGGAGCCTTTCCATCCAGGACATGCTCTCTTGTCACTACGACCATCAGCAAGGAGGTACACTGCACTCAACGTTTCAGAAACAGCTTCTTCCCCTCCGCCACCATGAACCCATGGACACTGCCTCTCCTTCTAAACCCTATATCTGATGGTATAAGTGATGCGAATGCTACTGTGCCTCTGAAGGGCCTGACCTGTGATGTCGCGCTCTATGCTCTGTCTTTGTTGCCATACCAAATCCATCCATTCTTCCCAGTCCTCTACACTCTCCAGCATCACGCTGGAGAGGCACAACAACATTTTCTTGGTAACCCTGTGCATACTTACAGTCAACCCGTGCCCACAAGAAAGAAACCACAGTGCGTTGCATGAACTGTGAAGGCATATGGCATTAATCAGTGGCTGGGAAGGGAAGCTTATGATCATACACCATTCTTCACACAGGGCGCCAACGACTGCATTAACCCTCTGACTGGAAAGCCCAGAAAACCATAACACATAGGAGCAGAACGAGGCCATTCGGCCCATCGAGCCTGCTCCATCATTCCATCGTGGCTGACTTATTATCCCTTTCAACCCCATTCTACTGCCTTCTCCCCGCAATCTTTGACGCCTTTACTATTCAAGAATCTCAAACGAGAAAATCTGCAGATGCTGGAAATCCGAGCAACCCACACAAAATGCTGGAGGAACTCAGCAGGCCAAGCAGCATCTATGGAAAAGAATACAGTCAATGTTTCAGGCTGAAACCCTTCAGCAGGACTCAAGAATCCATCAACCCCTGCTTTAAAGTCACCCAATGGCTTGGCTTCCACAGTAGTCTGTGGCAATGAATTCTACAGGTTCACTACCCACTAGCTGAAGTAATCCTTGTCATCTCTATCATAAAAGGACATACTACAATTCTAAGCTACGTCCTCTGGTCCTAGACTCCCCCATTAGAGGAAATATCCTCTCCACATTACTCCGTCGAGGTATTTCAATATTCAATAGGTTTCAATGAGATCCATTCTCATTTATCCAAGCTCTAATGACTACAGGCCCAGAGCCATCAAATGCTCCTCATACATTAACCCTTTCATTCCTCGAATGATTTGATCTTCTGGACCCTCTCCAATGCCCACACATCCTTTCTTAGAAAAGGGGCCCAAAACTGCTCAAAATGCTCCAAGTGAGGGGGAACTTGGAAGGTGATTTTGCATAAAGAGTAAGCTTGTTTTGCCATGAAACACTCAATTGAACACATGGCACAGAGCCAGAAATGAAAAAAATTAGCATCACAGTTAAGTGGTTCAAGATACAGAAACCCCTGTCTCAGCCCATGTAATGAGATGGTTGGTTAATCTGGTGAAATGTTAGCACATCTTCACCTGCTGCCCATGTACTCCAGCACAGAGAAGTGATGTTATTTAATGCAGCACTTGCCCTGTAATTACTGGTTGATGAGGAAACAAGGATTGGATTCAACCTGTTGGATATTACGCAAAACTACAGACCCTGTTACTGGTCTACAAGGAGACCACTTCCACCGCAGAGAAACACACACAAAATACTGGGTCAGCAAGTCAGCTGGGGATTAAACAGTCAACGTTTCGAGTGAAGACATTCGTCAGGAATGGAAAGGAAGGGGGAAGAAGCCAGAGCAAGAAAGTGGGGGGGGGGGGGTAGAAATACAAGCTGGAACGTAATAGGTGAGACCAGGTGAGAAAGGGAAGGTGGATGGGTGAGGGAGGAGGTGATAAAGTACGAAAATTGGAGGTGTTAGGTGGAAGAGACAAAGGGCTGAAGAAGGAGGAACCTAATAGGAGAGCAGGGTGGACCATGGGAGAAAGGGAGGGGAACCAAAAGGGAGTTGATAGGCAAGTGTGGGGAAGAGAAGAGGAAAGTGAGGAACCAGAATAGGGAATAGATGAAGAGAGAAGGGGATGCAGGTGGATGCTTCCCTGGTATCATGGAGTCTTGATTACCTGACTGGCAGACCACAGTACGTGTGCTTGCAACACTGTGTGTCCGACAGAGTGATCAGCAGCACCGGGGCTCCACAGGGGACTGTCTTGTCTCCCTTTCTCTTCACCATTTACACCTCGGACTTCAACTACTGCAAAGAGTCTTGTCATCTTCAGAAGTTTTCAGATGACTCTGCCATAGTTGGATGCATCAGCAAGGGAGATGAGGCTGAGTACAGGGCTATGGTAGGAAACTTTGTCACATGGTGTGAGCAGAATTATCTGCAGCTTAATGTGAAAAAGACTAAGGAGCTGGTGGTAGACCTGAGGAGAGCTAAGGTACCGGTGACCCCTGTTTCCATCCAGGGGGTCAGTGTGAACATGGTGGAGGATTACAAATACTTGGGGATACGTATTGACAATAAACTGGACTGGTCAAAGAACACTGAGGCTGTCTACAAGAAGGGGCAGAGCCGTCTCTACTTCCTGAGGAGACTGTGGTCCTTCAACATCTGCCAGATGATGCTGAGGATGTTCTATGAGTCTGTGGTGGCCAGTGCTATCATGTTTGCTGTTGTGTGCTGGGGCAGCAGGCTGAGGGTAGCAGACACCAACAGAATCAACAAACTCATCCATAAGGCCAGTGATGTTGTGGGGATGGAACTGGACTCTCTCATGGTGGTGTCTGGAAAGAGGATGCTGTCTAAGTTGCATGCCATCTTGGTCAATGTCTCCCATCCACTACATAATGTACTGGGTGGGCACAGGAGTACATTCAGCCAGAGACTCATTCCACTGAGATGCAGCACAGAGCGTCATAGGAAGTCATTCCTGCCTGTGGCCATCAAACTTTACAACTCCTCCCTTGGAGGGTCAGACACCCTGAGCCGATAGGCTGGTCCTGGACTTATTTCATAATTTACTGGCATAATTTACATATTACTATTTAACTATTTATGGTTCTATTACTATTTATTATTTATGGTGCAACTGTAACAAAAACCAATTTCCCCTGGGATCAATAAAGTATGTCTGTGACTATGACTATGACTATGAGGCAGGAGAAATTACCTGAAGTTAGAGAAAGTTAGAGAAATCACAGTTCATGCTGTCAGGTTGGAGGCTAATCAGATGGAATATGAGGCATTGCTCCTCCAACCTGAGAGTAGCCTCATTTTTGAAGTAAAGGAGGCCATGGACTGACATATTGGAATGGGAATGGTGATTGGAATTAAAATGGGTGGCCACTGGGAATCGTGCTTGTTTCAGACGAGGAGAATGGGCTCGACAAAGCGATCCCCCAATCTTCGTCGGTCTCACTGATACAGGAAAGGCCACATCAGGAGCACTTACGCTCAGAGAGGTGTATGAAATCCCAGGCATTTGGCCCATCTAGTCTATGCTAGTATCTGCACACTATACAAAATCAAAGACAAAGTAAATTTATTATCAAAGTATACACACAGATTCATCCTCCTTGTAGGGAGCCATGAAACAAAAACCATGGAACCCGTTCAAAAACTGATCAAACACCCAACATATAAAAACTGATCAAACACCCAACATACAAAAACTGATCAAACACCCAACATATAAAAACTGATCAAACACCCAACATACAAAAACTAATCAAACACCCAACATACAAAAACTGATCAAACACCCAACATATAAAAACTGATCAAACACCCAACATATAAAAACTGATCAAACACCCAACATATAAAAACTGATCAAACACCCAACATACAAAAACTGATCAAACACCCAACATATAAAAACTGATCAAACACCCAACATACAAAAACTGATCAAACACCCAACATACAAAAACTGACCAAACACCCAACATATAAAAAATAGAGCAAATTGTGTAAACAGCATAAAGCGAGTGAATAATACACAGAATATTAAACGTCAAACCACAGAGTCTTCAAAATGATCTAGCAGTATTCAGTTTAGCTCAGTTCATTTTAGCACTGTGTATTTGTCAACTGCAGGACACAAAGCCAGTCCATACTGTAACGCCCTGATCAAATTGTGCAACAATGTACAGGGAGTGTGATGGCTGTTGTGTGCATCAGAGATTGAGACAAGATGTCCACTGCTGTATAAGTCACAGAAGGATGCACTATAGAAACAGGGCATTCAGCCCATCCATTGCCCACTGTCTATTAACACTCATTTACACCAATCCTACATTAATCCCATTTCATTCTCCCATATTCACATCAAATCTTTCACATTCTACCACTCAGCTATGCACTAGGGGACTCAGTGGGATGAGCAGGTGGAGACAGGTATAGAGGAACACCAGTGCTGATCACTAAGGATGGTGATAATGGGAACCATTAGGTGTAGGGCAGGTGGAACCAGATGAGGGAAAGGTGAAATGTGCGGTTGGTCGATGAAAGGAACGATGAGGGGAAATGGGTAATAGGGTGATAGGAGGAGTGGTATGGCAAAGGGAACCACGAATGGAGAACTGGTGGATATGAAGGAGAGAGAGTGAGGAACTCAGGATAAAATAAAGAGATAAAGAGATTAGCTTTATTTGCCATATATACATCAAAACCAACAGTAAAATGTGTCATTTGCACCAAATCAAATCAGGAAGGATTGCGCTGGGCAGCCTGCAAACCCACAACTTACTAACCCTAACCATACGTCTGTGGAATGTGGGAGGAAACCAGAGCACCCAGAGGAAACCCACATGGTGATGGGGAGAATGTTCAAACTCCTTCTGTAGCAAGAGTCAAACGCTGATCACTTTTGCTGGTGCTGTAAAGCATTATGCTAATCGTTGTACTCCCATGTTGTACAATGAAGCACCTCTCTGGAAGTATTCTATTTCCACAGGCAGACCCGAAAGGCTATTGTTGTGCTTAGCACAGCAAAAGTCAATGGGGAGTTGGACTGCGATGTGCAAAATCATGTAATATTTTGGAAACTAGAAATTAAGGGAATAAGAAAGTGTTTTCAGAGGCTAAAGTTGAGATGATCAGAGGTCTCAGATTTAAGAATCAGAATCAGGTTTATTACAGCTGACATTTGCCACGAAACTTGTTGCTTTGCTGCAGCAGTACAGTGCATGAACATAAAAAGGGGCAGCACGATGAGGTGGCAGTTAACACACCAGTGACCCAGGTTCAATTCCGCCGCCGTCTGAAAGGAATCTGTACAATCTCGCAGGCTTCCTCCCACATTCCAAAGACATACGGATTAATTAAGGTTCGTAAGTTGTGTGCACGCTATGTTGGCACTCAAAAGCATGGTGACACTTGCAGGCCGCCCCAGGGCATCTTCCGACTGTATTGTCATTGACACAAACGATGCATTTCACTGTATGTTTTGATGTTTCGATGTATGTGTGACAGATAAAGCTGATCTTTAAACCAGCTTCACCTCCATAGACTCCGTAGTTTCAATGAGTACCCCCCACCCCCTGTTCTCCCAAACTTCAATGAGTGCAGGCTTAGAGTCATTTTCATGTGATAACCACGACATCTTGGGGGACCAACTGCAAACTGGGGGCAGCTCTCTCCAGCAGAGAACAACTTCTCCTTTTACAATGAAATGTAGTCACTGCTGCAGTGTTGTAACTGGCAAGTTGAACAAGGCAAGGTTCCACAACTGGTGAGGTGGCAAAGAGCAGGTGATTTACTGGTACAGGATTGGCATTGGCATTGATATTGGTTTATCATTGTCATGAGTACTGAGATACAGTGAGAGGTTTGTCTTGCACACCATTCATGCACAGGGTGTTGAGGCAGTATAAGCTGAAACAATAACAGAATACAGAATAAAGAGAAAATGCAGTGCAGGTAGATAATAAAGTGTAAGATCATAATGAGGTAGATGATGAGGTCAAGAGTCCATCTTATCATACAAGAGAAACATTCGCTTCAAAGTTCAAAGTAAATTTATTATCGAAGTACATTTATGTCACTATATACTATGCTGTGATTCATTTTCTTGCAGGTCTTTACAGCAAATAAAAAGAAACAGAATAAAATGAATAAAAAACCACCCACGAGAGAGATGGACAAACAATCAATGTACAAAAGGCAATGAACTGCAAATACAAAAAGAATATAAGTAAATAAATAAACCGGCAACAAGAAATATCGAGAACACGAGTTATAGAGTCCTTCAAAATGAGTGCATAGGTTGTGGAATCAGTTCAGTGATGGGTTCAGTGTTGTCAGTGGAAGTTTTATAAGACCGAGAATGTCTGCCAGGAGGGAAAGGAAAGATAGCCAAGTTTCCAGACAGGGTCAGTGGTAAATTGGTAAAAAGGATGAGTTTAGGGGGTGGGGAGACACCCAATGCACATGTACTGCAGGCAAAGCAGCAAATGGTAAAGAGCAGATCCCTTATATGCTGTCAGTCTGGGAACATGGCCAGTCCTTGCAAGGGATCACACACACATACGCATAGCATACATGCATATAGTCTAGCTGCTCGAACCTGAGTAAAGTTAGCCCACCCACACTAGATGGCGTGACACTTGCTATCTTGCCTGTTTCTTTTTGGGGAAGGTGGATTGAAATGAAACATATGTGTGTTTGGATTATCAAATTCACTTTATATATACACTTGACATCTGTATAATACAAGAGCTCTCCAAACCATATTAGGTCTTGCCTCATTACTGGGCCTTTAGGCCACCCACCACCAACCGGTTTGGAAGGTCTGAGTAAGTCCAGGGAGGAGGGAGGCAGGAGGCAGGGGGCAGGCGGGAAGCAGTTCAGTCTTTGAAAACTATCCAGGGATTTCCTGGCAACACACACAAAATGCTGTCGGAACTCAGCAGGCCAGGCAGCATCTATGGAAAAGAGTAAACAGTTGACGTTTCAGGCCGAGACCCTTTATCAGAACTGGAGAAAAAAGATGAGAAGTCAGAATAAGAAGGTAGGGGGGAGGGGAGGAAGAAGTACAAGGTGGTAGGTGATGGGTGAAACCAGGAGAGAGGGAGGGGTGAAGTAAAGAGTTGGGAGGTCGATTGGTGAAAGAGATAAAGTCTGGAGAAGGGAGAATCTGACAGGAGAGGACAGAAGGCCACGGAAGAAAGGGAAGGGGGAGGAACACAAGAGGGAGGTGATGGGCAGGTAAGGAGATAGTGTGAGAGAGGGAAATGGGAATGGGGAGTGGTGAAGAGGGGGTCATTACCAGAAGTTCGAGAGATCGATGTTCATGCCATCAGGTTGGAGGTTACCCAAACGGAATATAAGGTGTTGCTCCTCCAACCTGAGTGTGGCCTCATCATGATAGTAGAGGAGGACATGGACGGATATGTCGGAATGGGAATGGGAAGTAGAATTAAATGTGTGGCCACTGGGAGATCCTGCTTTTTCTGGCGGACGGAGCATAGGTGCTCAGCGAAGCAGTCTCCCAATCTACAATGGGTCTCACCAATATAAGGATTTTATATATGTCGCTTGGATTTCCAGGATCTGCAGATTTTCTCTTGTTTGTAATTGAGCAGGGGTTTCCTGGAATGAAGATTAATCTGCAGGTCATTCTGCAGTGAACACACAAGAAATGGAGTCAGGCTGAGTGGAATCCAGCTGGGCAATAAAGAAAGCTTTTCTTTCCCAGTTGGTCAGGCCTGGGGTGGCAAAGTGGCATAGTGGGTAGAGCAATTGTCTCCCAACTCCAGGGACCCAGATATGATCCTGACCTCAGGTGCTGTCCATGCAAAGTTTCCACAATCTCCTCATGAACACATGTGTTTCCCTGGGACTCTGGTTTCTTCCCATACCCCAAAGATAGGATAATGAGGCATTGTAAACTTCTCCTCAGGTGTAGGGTGGGAGATAGATTCTGTGATAAGTTGATAAAAAAAAGTGCAGAGAATAAAGTCTGTAGTTTTGAAAGTTTTTACATTTCAGCCACCCTTTTTTTTTGTATTTGTTTTAACCTGGTTCTATCTTCATTTGCTTTTGAGGCTTACTGTTGTTCCTGGAATGATTAACATTGGGTACCGTTACCTCAACCGACACACCTTGGTTTTCTGTCATGTCGTTTCTTCATTCTCACACTCCTTGCCAGAGAAGGAAGGAAGGCTGCAAACGGCCAGTGGTCAGACTGGGTTCAGACAGCAAGATGCCATCCCTGAAGAACATCGGTGAATCACAGGGGTTTTACAACATGCCATGGTTAGATCACAGCCTGGTACAACAATCACAACATATTGGACACAAGAAGCTGCAAAAAGAGTAGAGGATAGAGCCCGGTTTATCATGAGCACAGTCCACCACACCATGGACGTCTACAGGAGCTGCTGCTCAAGAAGGTAGCATCTATTATCAAGGATCCCCACCATCTGGGTCATGTCATCTTCTCATTGTTATCCTCAGGCAAGAGCTACAGAAGCCTGAAGTCCCACACCACCGGGTTCAAGATCCACCACTTTTCTACAGTCGTCCGGCTCTTGAAAGAACCTGCACGACACTAACCCTACCTCAGCAACAGAACGGACTTTTCTCTGAGTTCTAGTTCCTGGACAGTCTTTCTTTTTCCCTTTCTTCACTGTATTATATAGAAACATAGAAAGCCTACAGCACAATACAGGCCCTTCGGCCCACAAAGCTGTACCGAACATGTTCTTACTATAGAAATTACTTAGGGTTTCCTGTAGCTCTCTATTTTTCTAAGCTCCATGTACCTATCCAGGAGTCTCTTAAAAGACCCTTTTGTATCCGCCTCCACCACCATCACTGACAGCCCATTCCACGCACTCACCACTCTCTGCGTAAAAAACTTACCCCTGACATCTCCCCTGTACCTACTTCCAAACACCTTAAAGCTGTGCCCTTTCGTGTCAGCCATTTCAGCCCTGGGAAAAAGCCTCTGGCTATCCACACGATCAATGCCTCTCATCATCTGATATGCCACTAATATAATTTAAGTTTAATTTATGCTCGGTTCATCGTCTATATCAATGTGTTTGTGACGCTGCCGCAAGTGAGTTTTTCACAGTACCTGTACCTCACTGTATTTGTGCAGATGACAATAAATTCGACAAGACTTGACTTGTGTCATTTTTACCAACACTAACCTTGAATGTTTGCTATTATTTGATCAGTTAAATTGAAATTTCCCAACTGTTGGTTAGATTCCAACTCCTGTC
The DNA here is from genome assembly GCF_030028105.1 of Mobula birostris. Lineage (NCBI taxonomy): Eukaryota > Metazoa > Chordata > Chondrichthyes > Myliobatiformes > Myliobatidae > Mobula > Mobula birostris. Next base: position 68,288,265 of record NC_092378.1, on the reverse strand, counting down.
TTGGGATTAGCAACACAACTACATTATTACTGTACTCCAAAGCTCCTCACAAGGCAATGTGATTGATGCCGAGAAGATAATTTCTGATATAGAGCCATGGAGTCCAGCACAGAAACAGACCCTTTGGCCCATCTAGTCCATGTCAAACTATTATTCTGCCTAGTCCCATCAACCTGCACCTGGCTCATAGCCCTGTATACCCCTCCCATCCATGTACTTATCCAAGCTTCTCTTAAATGTTGCAAACCTCCACTCCCTCTTCTGCTGGAAGCTCATTCAACACTCTCATCACCCTCTGATTGAAGAAGCTCCCCCTCATAGTCCCCTAAAATATATCACCTTTCACCCCTAATCTATGAGCTACAGTTCTAGTTCCACCCACCTCAGTGGAAAAAGCTTGCTTGCATTTACCCTATCTATACCCCTCAAAATTTTATATAGCTCTATCAAATCTCTCCTCATTCTCCTTTGCTCCAGGGAGTAAAGTCCTAACTTATTCAGCTATTCCCCAGGTTCCCAAGTCCTGACAACATCCTTGTAATTTTTCTCTGTACTCTTTCAATTTTATTGATATCTTTCAATAAACATGTAGGCAGAGGTAAGCATGGTGCCAGAGGGCAACTTCTCCCAGCTCATCAAAGAAACAGTTAAATTCTTCCTATTTTCATGTCTCAATCTTCCTTTTTTGGGCTGCTGGGATCCTAATGGGATCTGTGACCTACCGCAGCATTCAAAGACTGCGGTTCTGCACGACAGCGTGTTGCCATTCCTGGAGCTCACCGATAGGCCATGTCCAGGTTCAGCCTGAAGTCAGACACCTTCAGGGTCTGCGGGGCCCTGTGGACATGAATTCTTGCCAGTGTCGTATACTGAAGTGCTGCGGGTGCTGGAACATTGAAGACAGCAAGACTGGCTGTCGGAGGTCTCAGCACTCGGTAATCAATTTGCCAATTCTCGAGTCGGGAAACTCGAAATAAAAAGCAATGCTTCAGACTGGCTGTAACATCAAAATAGTGACTGTGATCTCCCCTGTCACTGTGGCAGGATATCTGTCTCTCCCTTATTAGTGTGAGAGAGCCTGTGGGATGTCGAAACATTGGAGTGAACAGTTAGTTTTTGATGGACTGTAGACCATGGTCTCTCTTTGGGGGCTTTGCTGTTGCTTGCATGGTGGGTGGTGAGAATGCTGACGCTTTATATGAGAACATTTGTGGGAAGGGGCAGGGGGGTTGATGCTGTTTGCTGCTGCTTTTGCATGGGAGGAGGACAGGGCAGCTTTGGACAGGGATGTTTTTCTGTTGTTCATTCTGTGGGGGCCTTCCTTCTGTTCAAGGAGAGTAAGAATTTCAGGTTGTATATTGTACACATTGTCTGATATTAAATGAAACTATTGAACTAATGAACTATCCTTCCTACAGTTAGGTGACCAGAAATGCACACAGTACCAACTTCAATATAACATCCCAACTTCTGTACACAATATTCTGATTTATGAAGGCCAACACTAGACTGAGAGCTTAAAGCTGAGGGATCACAACCCTGCCTGATAAACTCAGGGAATTCTGCAGATGCTGGAAACCTTGAGGAACACACACAAAATGCCAGAGGATCTCAACAAGTCAGGCAACATCTACGGAGGGGAATAACTAGCCAATGCAAATGTATACCATCTTTTGTGGGTATGATGATTAGTTTTTCAAGTGCTGCAGATCAAGTTCTTTCTTTGGGGCTTTACTATTGCTTGCTTGGTGGGTTGAGGATGTTGATGTGTTTTTTTGCTGAAGTAAGTGGGGGAGGGGAGGGACGTTGCTTTGCTACTGCTTGTGTGTGGGAGGGGGGAGTGGGAGAACTTTGGGATTCTAACATTTTTACTGTCACTTATTCTCTGGGGCAATTTTCTGCTTTTATGGATGTCTGTGAAGAACAAGAATTTCAAGGTTGTATATTGAATACATTTCTCTGATGTTAAACTATTGAAATAATTTGTTTTGTTTTTACATCTTTACCCATTGTTCCTCAACCCCTAATCAAGGTAACTTTACTGGACATTCAATAGTGGCTCAAAGTCTAACATTAATTTATTATGAAAGTACACATACAGAGATTCATTTTCTTGCAGGCATTCACAGTAGATTCAAGAGAAACAATAGAATCAATGAAAGACCACACCCCCAAAGGCAGACAAATAACAAAATGTGGAAATATGAAAAAGAAAAACATATATATTAACAATAAATAAATAGGCAATAAATATCAAAAACATGAGCTGATGAGTCGTTGAAAGTGAGCCTGAAGCTGGGAGGTGTAGGTGGAAAAAGTAAAGAGCTGAAGAAGAAGCAATCTGACAGGGAAGACTGTGGAACATGGATGAAAGGGAATCTGATAGGGAAGACTGTGGACCACGGAAGAAAGGGAATCTGATAGGGAAGACTGCAGACCATGGGTGAAAGAGAATCTGATAGGGAAGACTGTGGACCATGGGTGAAAAGGAATCTGATATGGAAGACTGTGGACCATGGATGAAAGGGAATCTGATAGGGAAGACTGCGGACCATGGGTGAAAGGGAATCTGATAGGGAAGACTGTGGACAATGGTTGAAAGGGAATCTGATACGGAAGACTGTGGACCATGGATGTAAGGGAATCTGATAGGGAAGACTGTGGACCTTGGGTGAAAGGGAATCTGATAGGGAAGACCGTGGACCATGGGTGAAAGGGAATCTGATACGGAAGACTGTGGACCATGGATGAAAGGGAATCTGATAGGGAAGACTGCGGACCATGGGTGAAAGGGAATCTGATAGGGAAGACTGTGGACCATGGGTGAAAGGGAATCTGATACAGAAGACTGTGGACCATGGGTGAAGGGAATCTGATAGGGAAGACTGTGGACCATGGGTGAAAGGGAATCTGATAGGGAAGACCGTGGACCATGGGTGAAAGGGAATCTGATGGGAAGACTGTGGACCATGGGTGAAAGGGAATCTGATGGGAAGACTATGGACCATGGGTGAAAGGGAATCTGATAGGGAAGACCGAGAACCATGGGTGAAAGGGAATCTGATGGGAAGACTGTGGACCATGGGTGAAAGGGAATCTGACAGGTAAGACTGTGGACCATGGGTGAATGGGAATCTGACAGGGAAGACTGCGGACCATGGGTGAAAGGGAATCTGATAGGGAAGACTGCGGACCATGGGTGAAAGGGAATCTGATAGTGAAGACTGTGGACCATGGATGAAAGGGAATCTGACAGGGAAGACTGTGGACCATGGGTGAAAGGGAATCAGACAGGGAAGACTGTGGACCATGGGTGAAAGGGAATCTGACAGGGAAGACTGTGGACCATGGGTGAAAGGGAATCAGACAGGGAAGACTGTGGACCATGGCTTAAAGGGAATCTGATAGGGAAGACTGCGGACCATGGGTGACAGGGAATCTGATGGGAAGACTGTGGACCATGGGTGAAAGGGAATCTGATGGGAAGACTATGGACCATGGGTGAAAGGGAATCTGACAGGGAAGACTGTGGACCATGGGTGAAAGGGAATCAGACAGGGAAGACTGTGGACCATGGGTGAAAGGGAATCTGATAGGGAAGACTGTGGACCATGGGTGAAAGGGAATCTGATACGGAAGACTATGGACCATGGGTGAAAGGGAATCTGATAGGGAAGACTGTGGACCATGGGTGAAAGGGAATCTGATGGGAAGACTGTGGACCATGGGTGAAAGGGAATCTGATGGGAAGACTGTGGACCATGGGTGAAAGGGAATCTGACAGGTAAGACTGTGGACCATGGGTGAATGGGAATCTGACAGGGAAGACTGCGGACCATGGGTGAAAGGGAATCTGATAGGGAAGACTGCGGATCATGGGTGACAGGGAATCTGATAGTGAAGACTGTGGACCATGGGTGAAAGGGAATCTGATGGGAAGACTATGGACCATGGGTGAAAGGGAATCTGACAGGGAAGACTGTGGACCATGGGTGAAAGGGAATCAGACAGGGAAGACTGTGGACCATGGGTGAAAGGGAATCTGATAGGGAAGACTGTGGACCATGGGTGAAAGGGAATCTGATACGGAAGACTATGGACCATGGGTGAAAGGGAATCTGATAGGGAAGACCGTGGACCATGGGTGAAAGGGAATCTGATGGGAAGACTGTGGACCATGGGTGAAAGGGAATCTGATGGGAAGACTGTGGACCATGGGTGAAAGGGAATCTGACAGGTAAGACTGTGGACCATGGGTGAATGGGAATCTGACAGGGAAGACTGCGGACCATGGGTGAAAGGGAATCTGATAGGGAAGACTGCGGACCATGGGTGAAAGGGAATCTGATAGTGAAGACTGTGGATCATGGGTGAAAGGGAATCTGACAGGGAAGACTGTGGACCATAGGTGAAAGGGAATCAGACAGGGAAGACTGTGGACCATGGGTGAAAGGGAATCTGACAGGGAAGACTGTGGACCATGGGTGAAAGGGGAATCTGATAGGGGAAGACTGTGGACCATGGGTGAAAGGGAATCTGATACAGAAGACTATGGACCATGGGTGAAAGAGAATCTGATAGGGAAGACCGTGGACCATGGGTGAAAGGGAATCTGATAGGGAAGACTGTGGACCATGGGTGAAAGGGAATCTGATAGGGAAGACTGTGGACCATGGGTGAAAGGGAATCTGATAGGGAAGGCTGTGGACCATGGGTGAGAGGGAATCTGACAGGGAAGACTGTGGACCATGGGTGAACGGGAATCTGATAGGGAAGACTGTGGACCATGGGTGAAAGGGAATCTGACAGGGAAGACTGTGGACCATGGGTGAAAGGGAATCTGATAGGGAAGACTGCGGACCATGGGTGAACGGGAATCTGATAGGGAAGACTGTGGACCATGGGTGAAAGGGAATCTGACAGGGAAGACTGTGGACCATGGGTGAAAGGGAATCTGATAGGGAAGACTGCGGACCATGGGTGAACGGGAATCTGATAGGGAAGACTGTGGACCATGGGTGAAAGGGAATGAGGAAGGGAACCAGAGGGAGGTGATGGGCAGGTGAGCAAAAAGGGCCTGTCGTCAGAACTGGAAAGGAAGAGGGTAGGAGCCAGAATATGAAGAATAAATATTAAAGGTTTGCTTTATTTGGTCACATGTACATGGAAATAAACAGTAAAATGTGTTGCTTGCATCAGTGACCAACACAGTCCAAGAATGTAGTTCAGGATCCTGATGGTTAAGGGGTAAGAACTGTTTCTGAACACAGTTGTGTGGGTCCTGAGATACCTGTACTTTCTTCCAGATGGCAACAGCGAGAAGAAAGCAAAGCCTGGGTGGTGGAGATCCCTGATGATGGATGCTGCTTTCCTGGAACAACGCTCCATGTAGATGTGCTCAATGGTGGCTTTACCCGTGACGGACCAATCTGTATCCACTACTTTTGCAGAATGATGTTTCATCATCCTAAAGACCATAAGACCATAAGACATCGAGCAGAATTAGGCCATTCAGCCCATTGAGCCTGCTCCACCATTTGATCATGGCTGATCCATTTCCATCTCAACCTCATTCTCCTGCCTTCACCCCATAGCCTTTCACGCCCTGACTTATCAAGTATCTGTGAACCTCCGCCTTAAGTTCACCCAATGAGTTGGCTTCTACAGCCACCTGTGGTAACGAATTCCACAGATTTACCACCCTCTGGCTGAATAAATTGCTCCTCATCTCTGTTCTAAATGGACATCCTTTTATTCTGAAGTAGTGCCCTTTGGTCCTAGACTTCCGCACCATAGGAAACATCTTCTCCACATTCACTTTATATAGGCCTTTCAACATTTGACACGGTCTGTAAGAAGTTTGTACGTTCCTCTCTGGGGGCTCCGGTTTCCTCCAACATTCTGAAGAAGCAGGGTTAGTATGAGTAAGTTGTAAGCATTCTATGTTGGACCAGGAAGCATGGTGCGGCTTCCCACAGCACATCCAGCACATGTGTTGCTCATTGATTCAAGCAACACATTTTACTACATGTTTCGATGTACATGTGATAATTAATCTATAATCTTCATATTCAAAGCTTCTATCCCCTTCCTTTCCAGTCCTGATAAAGAGTCTCTTCTCTTCTCCTCACCTGCCCATCAGCTCCCTCTGGCTCCCCTCTTTAAACCATGGTCCAATGTCCTCTCCTATTAGATTCCTTCTTCTTCAGCTCTTCACCTTTTCCACCTATCACCTCTTAGCTTCTTACTGCGTTACCACTCCCCCACCCACCCACCCACCTTCCCCCTCACCTGGTCTCACCTATCACTGAACAGCTTGTACTCCTTGCCCTCCCCCCCCCCCCATTCCTATTCTGGCTTCTGCCACCTTCCTCTCTAGTCCTGAAGAAGGGTCTTGGTCCAAAAACGTTAACTTTTTATTTCTCTCCACAGACGCTGCCTAACCTGCTGAGTTTCTCCAGCATTTTGCGTTGCTCAGCCCTGACAGGTGCGAGAGCTGAAGGGCAGACCTGGGGAGAGTGGTTTCATCCTTGACTCAGCTGCACCACAAGGAAAGAGGAAAGGGAAAGGGCGCAAAGTTGAACAAAGAACTGACTTTGGGCAACCTTCCCAGTGCCTAACTAAGATAAACGTTTACAAGCACAGGTTACTGCCCTAGATGGAAAGCGCTTTAATGTTTAGAAAATCTCCTCCGCACTTGGCAAATCAGATATCCATTAAATTTAAAGTTAAAATACAGTTGAGCATCTGCTTAGCTACTCTCCTGTGTATATAAACATGAGAAAACCAACCTCTTGACAATTTCATAAATCAAGGCCTGATTCAGAGAAAAGAGGAAGAGAAAAAATGACTAGCTCACTGTTCAAATCAAGCTGAGCAAGGGTTAGAACACAGAACACAGAACTCAGAAAAACAGTCCTGGACTGGCCATTCAGCCCACAATGTTGTGTCCATCTAGATGCCAAATCATCCTAGATGTTCTCCTCTACTGAATCGTGGATGAAAATTATAGCTGGGAGCTTAATGTACAAGGATACATACTGCATCATAAACACAAAATACTCTGCAGATGCTGGGGTCAAAGCAACACTCACAACACGCTGGAGGAACTCAGCAGGTCGGGGAGCATCCGTGGAAACGATCAGTCAACGTTTCGGGCCGGAACCCTTCGTCAGGACTGTAGAGGGAAGGGGCAGAGGCCCTATAAAGAAGGTGGGGGGAGGGTGGGAAGGAGAAGGCTGGTAGGTTCCAGGTGAAAAACCAGTAAGGGGAAAGATAAAGGGGTGGGGGAGGGGAGGCAGGGAGGGGATAGGCAAGAAAAGAGAAGAAGGAATAGGGGAAAGGTAGAGGTGGTTTTCCGTTCCAGAACATCTCAAATGTCCTCTTTCTTTAAGGATCGTGGTTTCCCTTCTGCTGTCATCAATGATGCCCTCACCCACATTTCCTCCATTTCCCGCACTTTGGCCCTCACCCCATCCTCCCGCCACCACAACAGGGACAGAGTTCCCCTTGTCCTCACCTACTACCCCACCAGCCTCCGGATCCAGCACATTATCCTCTGCAACTTCCGCCACCTTCAACAGGACCCCATCACTAAGCACATCTTTCCCTCTCCACCCCTCTCCGCTTTCCGCAGGGATCGTTCCCCTCACGACTCCCTGGTCCATACATCACTCCCCACGGATCTCCCACCCGGCACTTATCCCTGTAAGCGCAAGTGCTACACCTGCCCCTACACCTCCTCTCTTGCCACCATTCAGGGCCCCAAACAGTCCTTCCAGGTGAGGCAACACTTCACTTGTGAGTCTGTTGGGGTCATCTATTGCATCCGGTGCTCCCGGTGCAGCCTCCTCTACATCGGTGAAACCCGACGCAGATTGGGGGACCGCTTCGTCGAGCACCTCTGCTCTGTCCACCACAACAGACAGGATCTCCCAGTAGCCACCCACTTCAACTCTGCTTCACATTCCCATTCGGATATGTCCATACATGGCCTCCTCTACTGCCATGATGAGCCTAAACTCAGGTTGGAGGAGCAACACCTCATATTCCATCTAGGTAGTCTCTAGCCCCTTGGTATGAACATTGAATTCTCCAACTTCCGGTAATTCCATCCCCCTCCCTTCCCCTATCCCAGTTTCACTCTGCCCCCTCCCCCAGCTGCCTACTACCTACCTCATGGTTCCGCCTCCTTCTACTACCCATTGTGCTTTCCCCTATTCCTTCTTCACCTTTCCTGACTATCCTCTCCCTGCTTCCCCTCCCCCAGCCCTTTATTTTTCCCCTTACTGGTTTTTTTACCTGGAACCTACCAGCCTTCTCCTTCCCACCCTCCCCCCACCTTCTTTATAAGGCCTCTGCCCCTTCCCTCTACAGTCCTGACGTAGGGTTCCGGCCCGAAACATTGACTGATCGTTATCACGGATGCTGCCCGACCTGCTGAGTTCCTCCAGTGTGTTGTGAGTGTTACATATTGTATCAGAAGGATAGGCAGGAAGGCAGGGGGGTGGTGTGGCTCTATTGGTAAAAAATGAAATCAAATCATTAAATAGAGGTGACATAGGGTCGGAAGGTGTTGAATCGTTGTGGGTGGAGCTGAGGAACTGCAAAGGTGAAAAGACCCTTATGGGAGTTATATACAGACCCCAAAATAGTAGTAAAGATATGGTCTACAAGTTACAACCAGAGATAGAAAATGCATTCCAAAGGGGCAATGTTACAATAGTCACAGGGGATTTCAATATGCAGGTAGATTGGGAAAATTAGGTTGGTGAGGGATCCCAAGAGGGGGATTTTCTAGAATGCCAATGAGATGCTTTTTAGAACAGCTCGTGGTTGAGCCCACGAGGGGATCAGCTGTTCTGGTTTGGGTGTTGTGTAATGATCCAGAATTGATTAGAGAGTTTAAGGTGAAGTAACCCTTCGGGGTGAGTGATCATAAAATGATCGAATTCACCCTTAAGTTTAAGAAGGAGAAACTCAAATCAGACGTATCAGTATTGCAGTGGAGAAAATGGAATTACAGTGGTATGAGAGCGGAGTTGGCCAGAATTGATTAGAAATGAACACTGACAGGGTTGATGACAGTGCAGCAATGTCTGGAATTTCTGGAAGCAATTTGGAAGGCACAGGATATATACATCCTAAAGAGGAAGAAATATTCTAAAAGAAAGATGACACAACCATGGCTAACAAGAGGGTTCAAGCCAACATAAAAGCTAAAGAGAGGGCATATAATAGAGCAAATATTTGTGAGAAATTGGGATTGGGAAGTTTTTCAAAAACAACAGAAAGCAACAAAAAAAGCAATTAAGAAGGTAAAGATGGAATCCAAAAGTTAGCTAGCCAATAATATTAAAGCAGATACCAAAAGTTTCTTCAGATACATAAAGTGTAAACTAGAGGCAAGAGTGAATATTGGACCACTGCGAAATGATGTTGGAGAGGCAGTAATGGGGGACAACAAAATGGCGGATGAACTGAACAGGTATTTTGTGTCAGACTTCATTGTGGAAGCCACTAGCAGTATGGTGGAACTTCCAGGTATCGGGGTCATGAAGTGTGTGAAGTTACCATTACTCGGAGAAGGTACTTGGAAAACTGAAAGGTCTGAAGGTAGGTAAGTTACCTGGATCATATGGTGTGCATCCCAGAGTTTTAAAAGAGGTGGCTGCAGAGACTGTGGAGGCGTTAGTAATGATCTTTCAAGAGTCATTAGATTTTGGAATGGTTTCAGAAGACTGGAAAATTGCAAATGTCATTCCACTCTTCAAGAAGGGAGAGTGGCAGAAGAAAGGAAACTATAAGCCAGTTAGTTTGACCTCAGTGGTTGGGAAGATGTTGGAGTCAATTGTTAAGGAAGTGGTTTCAGGACACTTAGAGGCAAATGATAAAATAGACCGAAGTTTACATCATTTCCTTAAGGGAAAATCCTGCCTGACAAACCTGTTGGAATTCTTTGAAGAAAGGGCATGCAGGATAGACAAAGGAGATTCAGTTGATGTTGCATACTTGGATTTTCAGAAGGCCTTTGACAAGGTGTCAGACACTAGGAGTATTGTGAGCAGTTTTGGGTCCCTTATCTTAGAAAGGATGTGCTGAAACTGGAGAGGGTTCAAAGAAGGTTCGCAAAAATGATTCCAGGATTAAACGGCTTGTCATATGAAAACAGTTTAATGGCTCTGGGCCTATATTCACTGAAATTCAGAAGAATGAGGGGTGACCTAATTGAAACCTCTTGAATGGTGAAAGGCCTTGATAGAGTGGATGTGTAAAGGATGTTTCCTATGGTGGGAGAGTCTCAGACCAGAGGACACAGCCTCAGAATATAGAGGTGTCCTTTTAGAATGGAGATGAGGAGGAGAGTAGTGAATATGTGTGATTTATTGCAACAGACAGCTGTGGAGGCCACGTTTTTAGGTATATTTAAGGCAGAGGTTAACAAATTCTTGATTGGTCAGGGCATGAAGGAGTATAGGGAGAGGTTAGGAGATTGAGGCTGATAGGAAGAATGAATCAGCCATGATGAAATGGTGGAGCAGACTCGATGGGCTGAATGGCCTAATTCTACTCCTGTATCTTATGGTCTTACGGGATCATCCACATCTCTCTATTCTCTTCATATTCATGGGTCTGTCTAAAAGCCTCTTAAACTCCACCTTACTACCTGATTCCTCTGCTTCCCTGGTAACCCATTCCAGGAATCGACTACACTCTGTGTAAAAACCATGCTCCTCACATTGCCTTTAAACTTCCATCTCTAACCTTAAAAGCAAGTCCTCTGGTGTTTGGCACTTCTACACTAGGGAAAAGATTCTGACTCTCTACCCTAATTATGCATCTTGTATTTTTAAAACCCTCGATTAGATCTTCCCTAAGCCTCTGGCACTCCAATGGTTCGAAGATCAGACAATATAAAAGTCAGAATTAAGCTATTTGGCCCATCTAAGTCTGCTATGCCATTCCATCATGACTGATCTATTTTCCTTTTGTCAATCCCATTCTCCTGCCTTCTCCACAGAATTTTACAATGGGTTACCAGATCAGAGATTCAGAAGTTTAAACTAATTAATCAGCGCCATAACTAGGAAAAACTGAAAACAGATTACCCGGGGATTAATATTTCAGATGGTCTTTGCTGGCCCAGCACCTCATAAAAACAACACCTGGTTAGGACTTGGAATACAATGTGTCATGGTCATGGTGCGGAGAAGACAAATAACTGTCTATGCCCTCTTCACATGACTACCAAAGGGGAGCAGGTACAGGAGCCTGAAGGTGCACATTCAGTGTTTTCGGAACATCTTCCCCTGCACCTTCAGGTTTCTGAATGGTCCATGAACCCATGAACACAACTTCACTACTTTGATCTCTTTTTGCACTATTTATTTATTATTTATATTTCTTGATGTTACTTACAGTAATGTTTTTATATTGCATTGTGCAAAACAACACACTTCACAACATATAAAGACAGATCAGGTTTATTTGTCACTTGTGCATTGAAATGCGTCATTTGTGCCGACAATCGACACAGTCCGAGGGTATGCTGGGGAAGCCTGCAAGTGTCAGCACACTTCCAGCGCCATCATAGCATGCCCACAACTTACCAACCCGAACACGTACGTCTTGGGAAAGTGGGAACGCCCGGAGGAAACCCATGCAGTCAGAAGAAGACCATACCTGGCAGCACATACAGAACTCAGCAGGACAGGCAGCATCTATGGGATCTACAGTCAACATTTAGAGCTGAGACCCTTCAGCACGAAACGTCAACTCTACACTTTTCCATAGATGCTGCCCGGCCTGCTGAGTTCCTCCAGCATTTTGTGTGTGTTGCTTGGATTTCCAGAATCTGTAGATTTTCTCTTTGTTGTGGGAGAACATACCTAGTTAGGATTTGGAATTCAACGTGTGATCATCTGGGGGAGACAGATACCTGGCTGAAGAAACCATTCATTGGAACCTGTGTGATCTTGAAACGTAAATCAGACAAGTACTTGAAGGAAAATTGACCGGAGTACGTGTTGCAAGGGAGTGACTGGGGACGAGCCAAGTGCAGGACACAGGCATGGAGACAGGGTCGAAAGGTGCTACCACAATCGCGAACATGGAACAGATAACCAGGGGCATCTTGACTCAAGGACGAGGTTTTCGTAGAATATCGAGAGAATGGAGCGAAGCTTAGAACTAACAGTCCTGAGGGATCAGGAAACGAGGTTAACACTCACTGGAATCAACCAACGAACTGGCGACCCATTGCTGTGACGCCAGAGTTCTTATCCCGCCTTCTCTGATGGGAACCAGGCGTGCTGTAATTAATTGAACTAGCAACTTTCACCCTAGAAGAACTAAAGGATGAAGTATCACAGCTAAAATCCAACAAAGCTGCTGGCATAGATGGGATTCTTAATGAATTCCTTAAACATCTTGGACCTAAAGCACTCCACTGGCTTCTGTCCCTTTTTAACTGTTGCCTAAGATCATTAAAGATACCTAAAAAGTGGAGAAGAGCCAAAGTTGTTGCTCTCCTAAAACCCATTAAAGACTCCAACATTCCTAAAAACTACAGACCGATTTCCTTGCTCTGCACTCTCTATAAACTCTATGAGAGACTCATACTGAAAAGAATATCCCTCTTAGTCGAAGATCTTCTAACACCAGACCAAGCCAGGTTCAGGCCAGGCCGATCTTGCTGCGGTCAAGTCCTGACCTTAACCCAGTATACTGAGGATGGCTTTGAAATGCAACAAATTACAGGGGCAGTATTCATTGACTTAACAGCAGCATACGACACTGTGAATCACAAAGGCCTCCTACTGAAATTGTCTAAAATGTTAAAGATCGAAACCACAAAGTGATAAGAAGCCTCCTAGAAAATCGTAGATTTTATGTAGAAATGAATGGAATTAGGAGTAGGTGGCATCCACAAAAGAACAGACTACCACAGCGATCAGTCCTGGCACCTCTACTATTTAATGTCTACACAAACGACCAGCCAACCTTTCCTAACAAACGCAGGTTTATCTATGCAGACGGCCTATGCATAGCAACACAAGCTAACTCCTTCCAAGAAGTTGAAGTACGACTTACAGCAGTCCTCGAAGCAATGAAGCAGTATTATGAAAAATAGTCTCTGAACCCAAATCCATCAAAAACTCAAATGTGTGCATTCCACCCGAGGAATCGAGAAGCAGCTCGGAAACTCAAGATCATCTGGTGTGGGAAGGAGCTCGAACACCATCCGACTCCCATTTACCTGGGTGTGTCACTGGATAGGACGCTCTCATTTGCCACCCACATCCAAAAACTCCAAGGGAAAGTTGGCTCTCGCAATTCTCTCTTGAAAAAATTTGCAGGCGCGAAACGGGGAGCTAATGCTCACACACTTAGATCAACTGCCCTAGCACTCTGCTATGCACCTGCAGAATACTGTGCACCTGTGTGGGGCAGATCAGCCCATGTGAAGAAAATAGACCCGTTGCTTAACGAAGCCTGCCAAATAATCATGGGCGCACTGTGCCCCACACCCGCTAACATCATTTACAGACTTGCAGGCATTGCTCCCCCAGAGATCCGAAGACACACTACAACAAAAGTTGAAAAAGGTAAACAGAACGCGGATCCACGGTACCCACTACATCATCATGTGCCAGTTTCCAACCACCTAAAGTCGAGGAAAAGCTTTGCTACAGTGGAGGAACTACCGCACGGAACATCCCCCCAAACACACAGGATTGACCTCTGGCAACAAACAGAAGCCAGAGCCCCACCAAACAATACAGTGCAAGACCCCACAGAAACGTTGCCAGATGGGGCACTGCTTGACAGACGGAAGTGGTGCACTGTCAACAGAGCGAGAGCGGGAGCTTGTAGGACGGGAGACAATATGGTGAAGTGGGGTTTAAAGACCAGCTTATCCTGTGAGCGTGGCGAAAGGGTGCAGAACATTGAACACATTCTGCGCAACTGCCCGCTCTCACCTGATTTAGCTGACACTGACCTGCTCAACATCAACCAAACAACACTAGAGTGGCTGGCTGTCTGGTGTGACAAGCTACGACGATGATGAACTAGCAGCAATTGGGAATCAGACGACGGGAATTAAGGCACAATCAAGGAGATAGGAGCGAGATGGGGGATAGCCAGAGGGGACCATGACAGTATGGGGAAGGAGCAGTGCATAGGGACAGGCTAGACTGCTCTCCAAATGGGCCAGAAAAGATTTAATGGGCCAAATGGAATACACAGTGCTATTGTATGCTATAGCAAGCACAATATCCTTGAAAGATAAAACTTCATAATCTGCCAAAACGTGTAGCTGAGAATATGAAAAACAAGGTCAAATCCAGCAGCAGGCTCACTCAAAGATCACACAAAACCACCCACATCCTTAATGAAGGCCCTCTTATCAAACAGAGTCTTAAATTTCATCAGCTCTATGTGACCTTCAATCAGATAGATTGTGTCCAGGTCAAACTGATTCCATAAAAGAGCTGAGTAGCTCACCCAGCAATGATGTAATCAAACCAGTTCCACAAAGTTATCATGAACAAAGAAAAATATAGTCTGAAACAAAAGAGACCCTGTAGATGCTGGAAATCCAGAGCAACACACACAAATGCTGGATGAACTCAGCAGATCAGGCAACATCTATGGAAAGGGAACAAAGAGTCAACGTTTCGGGCTGAGACCCTTCATCAGGACTCTGACTATCATCAGCATCCTGATGACGGGTGTCAGCCTGAAACGTCAACTCTTCGTTCCTTTCCAAAAATACAGTCTTTCCTCATCGCGCCAATCACTCTGAATGTCTGTCCTCTGAAAACTGACCCTTTGGCCATTGGCGATAGTTTTTCTTCATTTATTCTGTTTGAGCCTTTATGATCCTAGGCTCTTCTGTTGAATTGCTCCATAAGTCTTGCCTGCATCAACCAACAGCCCCAGTACCACTAACTGCACAAACTCTCACTACGTTAGCGCCAAAATGTGTGGCGAGACTTGCAGGCTCCCCCCAGTACATCCTTTGGTTGTGTTGGCTGTTAATACAATCGATGCATTTCACTAAATGTCTCAATGTACATATGATAAATAAATTGATCTGGATCTGAATCTATAAAAGGGCAAAACCAGAGGAACATGGGAACTCCACTACACGTCATCCTGAGCTGAGTCTAAACCATTATTCACTTATCACAGCAGTAGAACTTTCATAACGTGAAATGCCCACGATTATGCTGACCCTTTAAGCTACCCCAGGGCTCACCGATCACGTAACTTTGACCTTTAGGCCTCAATCCCAGGACTTAGATCTTCAGGCCATGACTCCAGGGCTCATCGATCATAGGACTTTGACCTTCAAGTCTCAACTCCAGGAGTCACCAGCGAGTCTTGCAATCAAAACCTGAAGGTCACAGGCCCATGACTGGCAAGTCCTGGGGGAGGTTAAAGGGTTAGCACAGCTTTGTTGGCATTCCACATTAGGAATGGCCTGTACTCTTGACTTTGACCTTCAGGCCTTGACCCCAGGACTTGGACATTTGGGGCTTGACTCCATGACTCACGAATCACGGGATTTTGACCTTTGGGTCTCGACCATAATTACTGAGTCGCATCCATAATTGTTACTCGCTATGTTGGAGATTCAGCTGCCTTCTTGCTCATAGCACACTGAGCTATGTCAGTCCAATATCAGTGTATGAGATGTCTTTGTTAAACACTCAAACTCCCGTTGTGTTTTGGCTACAGAACTGTCCTTTCCTCCATTATGCTGTCTCCCACCACACAGAAACTCAAGTGGTGTCAACAATCTGTCATGCCAGACCGCTTTAATGAAAGAAAGGAGTGTGGGAAGTATAAAAATTAAATCATGAAAGGCATGGATAAAGAGAGTGATCACAGTCTTCTACCCCGGAGTATGAAAGTCTAAAACTAGAGGACATAGGTTTGGGATGGGGAAGTTTCAAAAAGGGGAGCTAAAGGGCAAGTCTTTCACGCAGTGACCAGTGAATATATGGAAAGAGCCGCCAGAAGTGGTCAAGCGGGCATAACTACAACATTTCATGAAGTGTCCATGCTTTCTTCTCACAGCTACCATTGGGAAGGAGGTACAGGAGCATAAGGCTCCACCCCACCAGGTTCAGGAACAGTCATTACTCTTCAACCATCAGGCTCCTGAACCAGAGGGGACAACTTCACTCACCTCAACACTGAACTGATTCCGCAATCTATAGACTCACTTTCAAGGACTCTACAGTACAATTCATGATCTCAACATGATTTATTATTAATTATTATTATTAATTAATTTATTATTATTTTGTTTTTCTTTTTCTTATTTGCACAATTTGTTGTTTCTTGCAAATTGGTTGTTTGTCCGTCTTTGTAATTTCTCATTGATTCTGTTGTGTTTTTCAATGTAATACACTGTGAATGCCTGCAAGAAAATGCATCTCAGGGTAATATATGGTGACATATATGTACCATGATAACGAATTTATTTTGAATTTACTTTGAATAGTTAAAAAACATTTAGTCAGCTATGTGGACGGGACAGATTCGGAGAGATATAGGCCAAATGCAGGGAAGTGCTCAGGCAGACAGATTGGTCAGCATGGGATTGTGCAGATGCTGGAAATCCTGAGCAAGGCACACAAAATACTGGAACTCAGCAGGTCAGGCAGCATCTATAGAGGGGACTAAATAGTCGATGTTTTGGGACGAGACGGTTCCTCAGGACTGGTAAGAATCCAAAAAAAAGGTGGGAGGAGGGGAAGGGATACAATTTGGCAGGTGATAGGTGAAGCTAGTTGAGGGAGAAGGTGAATGGGTGGTGAAGGGAGGATGAAGTGAGAAGTTAGATGCTGATAGGTGGAAAAGATAAAGGGCTGAAGCAGAAGGAATCTGACAGGAGACGAGCAAAGTCTATGGGATAAAGGGAAGACCAGGGCATGGGCACTGGAGGAAGGCAGTGGGCAGGTGAGGAGAAGGGTAGGGCTAAGAGGGGGGCCAGAAGTCCTGAGAGGGGTTTGCTGGAGAGATAATGGATACACTGGTCATGATCTTTCAAGAATCACTTGATTCTGGCATTGTCCTAGAAGACTGGAAGATTGTAAATGTCATTCCACTCTTTAAAAAGGGAGGAAGGCAAAAGAAAGGAAATTATAGGCCAGTTAGCCTAACCTCAATGGTCGGGAAAGAGTTGGAGTCTATTATTAAGGATGAGGTTTCAAGATACTTGGAGGCTAATGATAAAATAAATCAAAGTCAGCATGGTTTCTGTAAAGGGAAATCTTGCCTGACAAAGTTTTTCAAGGAAGTAACAAGCATGGTGGACAAAGGAGAGGCAGTGGATGTCATTTACTTGGATTTTCAGAAGATATTTGATAAGGTGCCATGCATGAAGCTACTTAACAAGATAAAATCCTATAGCATTGCAGGAAGGGTAATGGTATGGATAGAGGGATGGCTGACAGGCAGGAGGAAGCGAGTGGGAATAAAGGGGGTCTTTTCTTTTTGGCTGCCAGTGACTAGTGGTGTTCCTCAGGGTTAGTATTGGGACCACTACTTTTCACATTGTTTGTCAATGATTTAGATAATGGAATTGATGGCTTTGTGGCAAACTCTGTAATGATACAAAGATAGGTGAAGGGGTAGGTAGTGCTGAGGAAAGAATGCGATTGCAGCAGGATTTAGACAAACTGGAAGAATGGGCAAGACAGTGGCAGATGGAATACAGTGTTGGGAAATGCATGATAATGCATTTTGGTAGAAGGAACAATATTGTGGACTATTATCTAATGGGGAGAAGGTTCAAACATTAAAGGTGCAGAGGGACTTAGGAGCCCTCGTGCAAGACTCCCAGAAGGTCCATTTACAGGTTGAGTCTGTGGTACAGAAGGCAAATGCAATGTTGGCATTTATTTCAAGGGGAATATAAAAGCAAGGAGATAATGCTCAGCTTTTATAAGACGCTAGTCAGGCTGCACTTGGAGTGTTGTCAACAGTTTTGGGCCCCTTATCTCAGAAAGGATGTGTAGTTATTGGAGATAGTCCAGAGGAGATTCACAAGGATGATTCCGGGAATGAAGGGGTTAACACATGAGGAGCATTTGACAGCTTTGGGCCTGTACTCACCGGAATTCAGAAGAATGTGGGGGATCTCTTTGGAACCTGCCAAATGTTGAAAGGACTAGATAGGGTGAATGTGGAGAGGATGTTTCCTTTGGTGGGGGGGTGTCCAAAACTAGAAGGCACAGCCTCAAAATTGAGGGGTAACCTTTTAGAACAGAGGTAAGGAGGATTTTTTTTTTTTAGCCAGAGAGTAATGAATCTGGAATGTTCTGCCACAGACTGTGGTAGAGGCCAAGTTCGTGGGTATTTAAGGTGGAAGCTGATTGTTTCTTGATCGGTCAGGGCATCAAAGGATATGGCGAGAAGGCAGGTGTATAGGGTTGAGTGGGATCCAGGATCAGCAAAGATGGAATGGCAGAGCAGACTCGATGGGCTGAATGACCTAATTCTGCTCCTGTGTCTTATGGTCTTATGGATGCTGCCTGACCTGATAACATTTTGCTCCAACATTTTGTTTTTTGTTCAGCATAAACGAGTTGGGCCAAAGGGCATGTTTCTGTGATGTGTGACTCTAAAACAGTGCACCATTCACCATCTAACACTGGTCAGCACTTGTTTCAGCCCTTCCCCTCTCCATTTTATATGGCTGTCCACCCGTCTCTGTATTCTCAGTACATGTGACAATAGTAAACCAATTCCAATTCAGCTCAGACGAGGAGTCTTGACCCGAAATGTCGACCCATTTTCCCCCACAGATGCTGCCTGACCTGTTGAGCCCTCCCCCGCCACTGAGCACATCTACATGGAACGCTGCCACAAGAAAGCAGCACACATCATCAAGGATGCTCACCGTCCAGACCATGCTCTCTTTCTCTTTTCATGCTACCTTTGGAAAGGAGGTACAGGAGCCTTAGGCCCCATACCTCTAGGTGTAGAAACAGTTATTACCCTTCAGCCGTAGGCTCTTGAACCAGAGGGGGTAACTTCACTCACCTCAACACTGAACTGATTCCACAACTATGGACTCTGTAACTCATTTTCTCAATATTATTTATTTATTTATTTATTATTATAGGATTTGGACAGTTTGTCTTACTTTGCAGCTTGGTTGTCAGTGTTTGTATATATTTTATTGATTCTATTGTATTTCTTTGTTCTACTGTGAATGCCTGTAAGAAAATAAATCTCAAAGTAGTAAATGATGACTTATACTTAGATTAAAGATAAATTTACTTTAAATTTGAACTTGGAACTTTGACTTGCTCTGCCAGTTTTTTTTTGTCTCCTTCACAGAAACCACAACCTGACATTTAACAAGAGAACTTCTGAAAATTAATACCCATGCACAGTACATGAATGATAAAAATACATAGAATTTACAAATGTTATGTCCCTTTTTGCCTGCCAGCTATTAGACAAATGATCCAGACATATCACCCTACATCCAGAGAATAATCCATTGTAATGAAGTGTCTCTATTTCAAAGCACTCATTGCTACACTGATGACTAAACCAGGTTCATGGCAAAGGCCCAACCTGGAACAATATCAGTTCAAATCCCTGCAATGGAAAAATGCAGTCCACATTCTGTAGAATCTCCGATATAAAAAATGGTCCAAGAACTCTCCAACTTTGAACATATTCTTTCAAGCTAAGAACAGAAAGGGGGTTTCCTCTCCCTCAGTGGTTGTCGTACAGGAGAAAGTGGAGGCAGATCTACTTCGTTACGAGTTTGAGGTGATTTGATATGCCACCAGAGGCTCTTGCACATATTCAAAGATGTGCAGCAGAGAGCATTCTAACCTAGCTCACCGAGGTCCTTATCGAGGGGTCACCAGCTTCAAGTTCCTGGGTGTCAACATCTCTGAGCATCTATATGCCAGGTCCATCATGAGCACAAATCTCCCCACCATTAAGAACACCTTCGAAAGGAACTGCCTCAAGAAGGAGACATCTATCACTATAGATCCTCACCATCCGGGACATCGCCCCTTTTCATTACTACCATCAGGGACGAGGCAGAGCAATAAGAAGAACTACATTCAATGTTCTAGGAACAGCTTCTTCCTCTTCACCCAATCTATTTTCTTATACACTCTGTAAAGTGTATAGGATCATAAGACCATAAGTCATAAGAGCAGAATTAGGCTGTTCAACCCATTGGACCTACTCCAACATTCCAACATGGCTGATCCATTTTCCCTCTCAACACCATTCTCCTACATTCTCCCCATAACCTTTCATGCCCTGTCTAATCAAGAAACTATCAACCAATACCTCCACAGCCGTCTGTGGCAATCAATTCCACAAATTCACCCCCCTCTGGCTAAAGAACTTCCTCTTCATCTCCATTCTAAATGGATGTCCCTCTATTCTGAGGGTGTACTCTCTGGTCCTAGACTCACCCACCACAGGAAACTTCCTCACCACATCCACTCTGTCTAGGCCTTTCAACATTGGATAGGTTTCAATGAGATCCCCCTTCATTCTTTTAAATTCCACCAGGTACAGGCTCAGAGCCATCAAACGTTCCTCATACGATATCCTTTTCATTCCCAGAATCATATTATTCATGAACCTCCTCTAAACCCTCTCTGTCAGCACATCCTTTTTTTAGAAAAGGGGCCCAAAACTGTTCACAATACTTGGTGAGGCCTCACTAATGCCTTATAAATTTTAGGCATTCCATCCTTACTTCTATATTCTATACCCCTTGCAATGAATGCTAATATTACAGTTGGCTTCCTCACCACCAACTAAGTGTGCAAGTTAACCTTTACGGAATCCTGCACAAGGACTCACAGCTCCCCTTGCACCTTGGAATTCTAAGATTTTCTCCCTATGTAGGGAACAGTCTACGCTTTTATTCCTTCTACCAAAGTGCAAGATCAATCACTATATTCCATCTACCACTTCTTTTCCCATTCCCTAATCTGTCAAAGTCCTTCTGCACCCTCCCTGCTTCCTCAACACGAACTGCCACTCCACCTATCTTCATATTGTCTGCAAACTTGGCCACAAAGCCATCAATTCCGACATCCAGCCCACTGACAGACAACGTTAAAAGAAGCAGTCCCAACACCCATCCCTGCGGAGCACTACTGGTCACCAGCAAAGGTCTGCTTTATTTCCACACTGTGCCAGCTGCCAAGCAGCTAATCCTCTACTAATGCCAGTATCTTTCCTGTAATACCATGAGCTCTTATCTTGTTAAGCAGCCTCATATGCAGCACCTTGTCAAAGGCCTTCTGAAAATCCATGTATACAGCATCCATCAATTCTCCTTTGTCTATCCTGCATGTTATTTTCTCAAGGAATCCCAAGGAACTCAAGGAAACCATGGCTTTGGCTTATTTTATCGTGTGCCTCCAAGCACCCTGAGACCTCACAACTAACAATCAACTCCAACATCTTCGCAACTGGTCTTTAATTTCCTTTCTCCTGCCTCTCTCCCTTCTTGTAGAGTGGAGTGATATTTGTACATTCAGACCTTTCAGCTTCCCAAGCACCTTCTCTCTAGTAATAGCAACTGCACTCACTCTTCCCCCTGACACTCCTGAATTTCTAGCATATTGTTAGTGTCTCCTACAGTGAAGACTGATGCAAAATACTTATTCAGTCGACTTGCCATTTCCTTGTCCCCCATCACTACCACTCCAGCTTTATTTTCCAGCAGTCCGATATCTACTCCCACCTTTCTTTTACTCTTTATATATCTGAAAATAACTTCTGGTATCCTCTTTGATTTTATTGACTAGCTTACCTTTATATTTCATCTTTTCTCTTCTTATGGCTTTTTTATTTGTCTTCTGTTTGTTCTTAAAAGCTTCCCAATTCTCTAACTTCCCATTATTTTTGCTCTATTATATGCCCTATATTTTGTTTTATGTGTTTTTACTTCCCTTGTCAGCCAGGGTTGTGTCATCCTACCTTTAGAATACTTCTTATTTTCAATGTAGCAATTCCTGCACCTTCTGAATTGCTCCCAGAAACTTCAGCCATTGCTGTTCTGTTGTCATCATGCTAGTGTCTCCTTCCAATCAACTTTGGCCAGGTCCTCTCTCATGACTCTATAATATCCTTTACTCCACGGTAATACTGATACATATGATTTTAGCTTCTCCCTCTCATATTGCAGGGTGAATTTGATCATATTATGATCACTGCCTCCTAAGGGTTCCAATACCTTAAGCTCTCTAATCAAATCCAGTTCATTATATAACACCCAACCAGAATAGCCTTTCCCCGGTGGGTTCAACCACAAGCTGCTCTAAAAAACCACCTTGTAGTCATTTTACAAATTCTCCCTCATGGACTAGATTTTCCCAGTCTACCTGCACATTGAAATTCCCAAAGACTATTGTAACGCTGCCCTTTTGAAATGCTTTTTCAATCTCCCATTGTAATTTGTTCAGGGGCCTGTATATAATTGTATATCAGGGTCTTTTTACCCTTTCAGTTTCTTAACAAGGATTCTACATCTTCCAATCCTATATCACCTCCTTCTAAGGATTTGATTTCAATTTTTACCAATAGAGCACGCCACCCTCTCTGCCTACCTGCCTGTCCTTTCAATACAATGTATATTCTTCAACATTAAGCTCCCAGCTATAATCCTCTTTCAGCCACGACTCAGTGATTCCCACAAAGTCATACTTGCCAATCTCTAACTGTGCTGCAAGATACTGCACTCTCCTCACACTCTCACTACCCACTCCATCTGCTTGTATACCAACCGCCCCATCCTTAGCCCTATCACTCCAGTTCCTATCCCCATGCCAAATTAGTTTAAACCCTCCCCGACTGCTCTAGCAAACCAGCCTGCAAGGATATTGGTCCCCCTCTGATTCAGGTGTAACCCATCCCTTTTGTATAGGTCACACCTTCCCCAGAAGAAATCCCAAGGATCCAAAAATCAGAAGTCCTGCCCCAGCACCACCAGTTCCTCAGCCAAGCATATACCTGTATCTGCCTAATCATCTAATCCTTACCTTGAGTGCTGAAGAAGGGTCTCAGCCTGAAACAACTGTTTATCTATTTCCAAAGATGCTGCCTGAGTTCCTCCAGCATTTTGTGTGTGTTGCTTTGGATTTCAGGTATCTGCAGAATTTCTTGTGTCTATTCTTACCCTCACTGATGTATGCACAGGCAGCAATCCAGAGATTACTACCCTGGAGGTCCTGCTTTTTAGCTTTCTACCTAACTTCCTATATTCTCTCATCAGGACCTCCTCCCTTTTCCTCCGTATACCAATACGTACCAAGTCTTCTGGCAACTCACCTATCCCCTTTAGAATGCTGTGGACCCAATCCAAGACGACCCTGACTCAGGCACCTGAGAGGCAACATACCACCTGGGTGTCTCTTTCATGTCCACAGAATCTCCTGTCTGTTCCCCTCACTATAGAATCCTCTATCAATACTGCACTCAACCTGTCTCCCCTATCCTTCTCAACCACAGAGCCAGACTCTGTGCCAGAGACCTGGTCACTATGGCTTCCCCTGGTAGGTCATCCTCTTCAACAGTATCCAAACTGCAAAACTTATTATTGAGGGAAATGGCCACAGGGTTACTCTGCACTGGCTGTGCTTTCCTTTTCCCTCTCCTGACAGTCACCCAGTATAATCTCCTGTGCTCCAAGGAATAAAGTCCTCACCCTATAACTCAGTTCTTTGAGTCCTGCTAGATTCTCTGCAAATCTCTTTGCACTCTTTCCAGTTTAAAGATGCCTTTTCTATCTATTTGACAGTGACCAAAACTGAATGCAATACTCCAAATGTGCCCCAGCACATCTTGTACAACTGCAATCTAACAGAGCAAGGCTACAGTTGAAGAATTCTTTTTTTAGTATTAGCTTAAACATTTTCCGAGAAAAGGAAATTGATCTTTGCATAAAAAAGACATCACAACTAATCTTCAAACACGCACCTGCAGGATTAGCTGTATGCCAGGAACAAGCCGTGGAAAATGGGATTAGCAAAGTATGACAAACTCCCTGGATTCCAAGGTTGGCCAGTACTAATCTGACAATTTTGAGATAGGACCCCCCAAGCCATACTATTTCCTGTGCACAGTGCATAAGATAGTTAATCACATCAGGCCATAGTATACCATATCTAATGCCTTGAAGGCCAGTACAAGATCTTTGATGATGAATTGTAGTCCTCACGGTTCATCCCATGCAAACCTTCGGTGAAATAATCATTGGCCTACATGTCCATTACATTCATCTTCAAAGTGCTGACTTCTTTTAAGCAGAAAGCAAACATACAAATCAATGATGCAGTTGGCACCTTAGGCATTAGACAGCTCATCTCAACCAGAACAGCTCTGAATTACTAACGGCTGACGTGACAAGAGGCAGAACACTACTTTCTCTCCTGCAGCCTGTTCCTTATCTGACAGCACCACGGGCAGTTTAATTTGGCTACGATGTTTGATCAGCCCCTTGTGAGGCAGTGGAACAGTTTACATCGGGCAAAGAGCCCCAGATAATGTCAAAGGAAGAGAGTGAGGAGAGAGGAGAATAGATGAAAGAAGAAAAAAAAGACAATATGAGACAAAGAAAGAATAAAAACTACAGGAAGACCTGTAGCACTGCTCTGCTGTTCTATGTTTTGTTTTAGGAAGACTTGCATTTATATAAGACCATAAGACATAGGAGCAGAATTCGGTCATTTGGCCCATCGAGTCTGCTCTGCCATGGCTTATTTATTTTCCCTATCAACCCCGTTCGCCTGCCTTCCCCCCATAACCTTTGATGCCTTTACTAATCAAGAACCTCTCAACCTCTGCTTTAAATATACCCAATGACTTGGCCTCCACAGTTGTTGTTGTTGTTCCTATTCATGCCTTGTGGCGCATTGGACGGCATTTTTGTCGTTTCTGTGGCATTTGACTATTTTTTTACGAGGTCGGCTTGCTAGCTCAACGCTCAACCCAGCACAGATGGAAAGCATGCAAGAAGGCAACTGGATTCGAACTTGGGACCATTTGTCTCGAAGTCCAGTGCTGATACCACTATTCTACCAACCAGCTCCACAGCTGTCTATGGCACTGAATTGTAGATTCACCACCTTCTGGCAAAAGAAATTCCTTCTCATCTCTGTTTTAAAGGGACGTCTTTGTATTCTGAGGCTGTGCCTTCTGGTTCTTGACTCTCCCACTATAGGAAACATCCTCTCCACATTCACTCTATCTAGGCCTTTCAATATTCGATAGGTTTCAATGAGATCACCCCTCGTTCTTCTAAACGCTATTGAGTACAGGCCCAGAGCCATCAAATACTCCTCAGATGTTAACCCATGATGATTTTCCTGAACCTCCTTTGGACAATCTCCAATGACAGCATATCCTTTCTTATAGCACCTTTCACAACATCGGGCCAATCCAAACTGCATCATAGCCAACAATGAGGGCACAGGTGTAGAGATGGAAACACAGCAGCCAATGTGTGCCCAGAAAGATCCCAAAAAGAAAAACAATGCAATAACCAGACACTGGAATCTGAAACAACACAACACACAAAATGCAACAGGAACTCAATGGGTCAGGCAGTATCTGTGGGGAGATGTTTCGAGTCGAGACTGTAAGTTAGAGGGGAGATGGCCAGTATAAAGAGGTGGAGGGAAGGGATGAGGCCATAGCTGGCAGGTGATGGCTGGTCCAGGTGAGGAGAGGTAGGCAGATGGTGAAGGGGAAAGTGGGAACAGTGACATGAGGTGATTGGGGAGGCGACAAAGAGCTGAAGGTGATGGAATCTAATAGGAGAGAAAGGTTGAGCATGAAACCAAGTAAGGGAGGTGGGATTCTGAGTCAATACGAATTAACTCGCAGCACCATTACACTTTTCCCCATCGCCTTAAGTCTATGCCTCTTGTTCCTTGAATCACCTATTAATCAATGGTGATTTTGAAGTGAATTGGATGATGAATCATATCATCCCCCTCCCGCACCCAGCCACATTCCCCCTCACCTGGTTTCATCTATCATCTGCCATCTTGTACTTCTTTCCCTCCACCTGCCTTCTTATTCTGGCTTCTGCCCCCTTCTGTTCTACTGCTGATGAAGGGTCTCGGCCCAGGACGTCAATTGTTTATTCCTCTCCATAGATGCTGTCTGACCTGCTGAGTTCCTCCAGCATTTTGTATGTGCTGATGTAAATGTAAGTCCTTCTCTTCGTGATCAGTGAGATACGGATCCACTAATTGGTCCACTGGGAACTCAGCCATTTTGCAATGAAAACAGCTCTGGAATAATTTGCTTGCCAATAACTGCCAGCAAAATGCAGCAACTGGAGTTTGGATTTAAACCGTAACTAAAGCAACATAAAAAGAGGGAAGCCTGCAATATCTCCAAAGCCATTAAGGCCCAGAGAGTTGGAAATAAAATCAATGCAAGTGCAATCACATCACAGTGACAAAAAGAAGAGCTGCGGCCAGTGCACAGCTAAAAATCTCATAAGTCCATAAGATCATAATACATAGAAGCAGAATTATGCCACTTGGCCCATTGAGTCTGCTCTGCCATTTAATCAGGACTGGTTTATTTTCCCACATAACCCCATTCTCCTGCCTTCTCCCTGTAACCTTTCATTCCCTTAAACCCACTTACAAATCAAGAACCTATCAACCTCCACTTTAAATACATCCAGTGTCTTGGCCTTCACAGTAATTGCCTCATTGCAGGCCTCATGATCCAGGTAAACAAACAACCAGAGCTTTGATCGTCCTTTGCATTCCTGTATCAGGGACCACTACTATACTCTCTGGAACTCTCCACTAGTACGCTCACTACTATATATTTGTGTTCTTCGATGAGAACAATGCAAACGCCACGCAGACAGCAGAAATGAACCCCGGTCTCTGGAGTTTTGAGACAGCAATTTCCTTCGCCCTGCCATTGAGATCATTACAACATTGTCCACACTTCATTGTCCAGGCTTGTGTGAAGCTCTAGTCGCTCCATTACAGCTAGGGTGTGGGGTGTGGAAGCTTTGGAGAGGGTGCAGAGAGGTTTACCAGGATGTTGCCAGGATTAGACAGCATCGGAGAGGTTAGACAAGTTTGGAATTTTTTTTCCACGGTGACAGAGACCGAAAACAGACCTGATACCTGATAAAATTTTGAGAGGCATAGATAGGATGCACAGCCAGAGTAGAAATATCGACCATTAGAGGGCATTACCATTAGTGGAAGAAGGGTAATATTTTTAACACAGAGATTGACAAGTACCTAGAAGGTGCTGTCAGGGGAGGTGGTGGACAGCCTCCTTCTATGCTGCCATCATAACCTGGATGAACAACCACATCTTTATCCAACCACATAGAACCTATGGTCAAGAAAGCACACTAGTGCCTCTAATTCCTCAGAAGGCTTAGGACATTCCGATCATCCCCAATGTCCCTGAGAAATTCTACAGATATATCATAGTAAGTGGGCCAGCTGGTGGTGTGGTGACATTAGCACTAGACTTCAAGGCATATGGTCATGAGTTCAAACCCAGCCGGGTCCCAACCTGGGCAGCTGCAGTATCTGCGCGGAAGAAAGGCCTGGCAATCTACTTCTGTATCTTGCCATGAAAACCCTATAGACCCTATGGTCCATGAGGTCGTGAAGAGTTGGACTTGATTAAACGACTGAACAACAAAAATCATAGAAAGTATCCAACATGATGCATCATGGCTTGGTATGGTAACTGCTCTGTCCAAGAAATTTCAGAGAGTTGTCAACACAGCCCAGTCTCTCCAATCTCCCTTCAAATGCCTCTGTAAAGCAGCCAGCATAAGTAGAGATCCCACCCACCCCAGTCATCGTCTCTTTCTCTCCCTCCCTCCCATCAGGCAGAAGATATAAAAGCACATACCACCAAGGTCAATGACACTGTTATCAGCCTCTTGAAAGGACCAAATAATTTTGATCTTATCATCTTGCTCATTGTAGCCCTTGCACTTTTATTTGTCTCCCTGCACTGCACTTTCCCTGTAACTGCAACACTATATGGTACATGGAACTTGGAAAAATAGAGGGCTATGGGTAACCCTAGGTCATTTTTAAAGTAAATACATGTTCGGCACAGCATTGTGGGCCAAAGGGCCTGTATTGTGCTGTGGGTTTTCTATGTTTCTATATATCCTGCAATCTGATTTTCTCTGTAATACCTCAGTGTATTTATGCATGAAATGAACTGTCTGGGTGGCTTGTAAACAAAAGCTTCACTGTGTCTCAATACATGTGACAATTATAAGCCAATACAATGCAAGTCACACACAAACACCATAGGGGAAAATCTTCACCAGAGAACGTGGATCTCACTCCCACCAGACTGCTTGAGATCGAGAGTTATAGAAATAGCATAGGCCCTTTGGCCATTCTAGTCCTCACTGACCTCACTTTCTGCTATCCCATTGACCGGCATCTAGACCACAGCCCTCCATATCCCTTCCATCCAAGTACCCATCCAGGCTTCCCTTCAATGTTGCAATTGAATCCACATGCACTTCTTGCGCTGGAAGCTCATTTCACACTCTCACCACCCTCCGAGAGCAGAAGTTCCCCTTTAGATTCCCCTTAATATTTTACATTGCACCCTTAACCCATGACCTTTGATTGTAGAATCACCCAATCGGAAGGGAGAAAGCCCACTTGCATTCACCATAACCTTATAATTTTACATACCTCTTTAAGATCTCCCCTCATTCTTCTGTACTACGGGGAATGAAGTCATAACCTTTTCAATCTTACTTAATAACTCAGGTCCTCAAGTCCTGGCAACATCCTTGTAAATTTGCTCCGCACTCCTTCAGACTCTTTGATATTTTTCCTGCAAGTAGGTGGCCAGAACTTCACACAAGACTCCAAAATTTGGTCTCACCATCATCTAGTACAACTTCAACGTAACATCCCAATCCTGTAATCAGTGCCCTGATTAAGGAAGGCCAACATCAGAAGCTGTCTTTACAACCTTGTCTACCTGTGACTGAATTATGGATCTGTATTCCCAGGTCCCTTTACTCTACTGTACCCCTACCATTCACCATGAATGTCCTACCCTAGTTAGTCCTCCCAAAGTGCAACACTTCACACATGTCTGCATTAAATTCTATCGAATGCAGAGATAGACTGAAGGTTGATATAGGCACAAAAGAGTAATATGATGAGATCGGTCAGTGCTCCTGTAAAGCATAAATGAAGTTGGCTGAATGGTCTTCCTCTGGGCCATTGCAAATCTATAAAACAGAAGGAATATTATTATGGAGGATACCCTAGGGCATCCTGCCAGCTTTTCTTTCAAATATTGAAGGTTAGCTTCATTTGTCACATGTACATCGAAACATCAAAACATACAGTGTAATGTGTCTTTTGTGTTGTGACTGTGATGAGGGCAGCCCATGAGTGACACCACACTTCACGGCCATCATAGAATGCCCACAACCTTCTAACCTTAATGCCTTCAGAATGTGGGGGGAAACCGGAGCACCCAGAGGTCACGGGGAGAACGTACTCCTGACAGGCAGCGGCGGGAATCAAACCCCTGACTGTGCTCTCAGGCACTGTAAAGTGATTGCGCTAAACGCTACACTTGCCCTCTGCAGCACAGATGTTATTCTGCAATAAATACCTGTGACTTAAGTTCTCCGGCCGCTTGACTCATTCTTCCTAAACCTGCTGTTTCTTTGCTTCAGACAGTGGATGAAAGGCTCCGTTATTGTTTCAGCTGTGCTATCAAAGAAACCAGACAGCGTGCTCAGAAATACGACTTGTATAAAATCAGGAGGGAGCCATTTCCTCAGGCTATGCAGTTGAGAAGCGGGGACTATAGTCCCAAGGTAATGTGTTGGCTATTTAAGTCTCGATTATATTGGAGACAAAATTGGCTTAGCTGTAGGAGGCAGAGGATGGTAATAAAACACAGGACACAGAATAGAGACCAATACAGCTTTCTACAGGCCCTTCAGCCCAAAAAGTTGTTCCGACCTTTTAACCTAATCTAAGATCAAACTCTTCCCTCCTACATAGCCCTCCATTGTTCTGTCATCCCTGTGCCTATCTAAACATTTCATAAATGGTCCTAATGTATTTGCCTCTACTACCACCCCTGGCAAGGTGTTCCATGCACCCACCACTCTCTGCGTAAAAAAACCTACTTCTGATATCCCCCTATGCTTTTCTCCAATCATCTTAAAATTCTGCCCCTTGGGATTAGCCATTTGCACCCTGGTATCCACTCAGTCTATGCCTCTTGTTATCTTGTACACCTCTATCAAGTTACCTCTCGTCCTCCTTCACTCCAAAGAGAGAAGTCCTAACACACTCACCCTATCCTCATAAGACAAGAGATTCTACAAATGCTGGAAATTCAGAGTAACACACACAAAATGCTGGAGGAACCCAGCAGGTCAGGCAGCTGAGAGGAATAAGGAGTTGATGTTTCGAGCTGAGACCCTCAATCAGAAATCTCCATCTTCCTGATGAAGTATCTTGGCCCTAAACATCGAACTTTTATTCTTTTCCATAGATGCTGAGTTCCTCATGACACACTCTCTCTAATTTGCCGACCATTTAAGACTGGATTACATTGGAGAGTAAATTGGCTTGGCTGTAGGAGGCAGAGGGTGGTAATGGAGCCTCAGTTGTAAGACTGAAGACCTGTGACCGGAGGTATGCCACATGGATCAGTGCTGGGACATCCATTCAAAGTGCAAAGTTCAAAGTAAATTTTTTATCGAGTACATATATGTTACCATATACAGCCCTGAGATTCATTTTCTTGCACTCTCAACAGGATGGACAAACAACCAGTGTGCAAAAGAGAACAAACTGTGCAAATACAAAAAGAATAAAAAAGGAAATAATATTAATAAATAAATAAGCAATAAATATCGAGAACATGAGATGAAAAATCCTTGAAAGTGAGTCCATAGGTTGTGGGAACAGTTCAGTGATGGGGCGAGTGAAGTTGAGTGAGGTTATCTCCTCTGGTTCAGGAGCCTGATGGTTGAGGAGTAATAACTTTTCCTGAACCTGGTGGTGTGTCCTGAGGTCCCTGTACCTTCTTCCTGACGGCAGCAGCAAGAACGAGCATGGCCTGGGTGGTGGCGGTCCTTGATAATAATGCTGGTTTCCTGTGTATAAATGTGCTCAATGGTGGGGAGGGCTTTACCCATGATGGAGTGGACTGTATCCATTACTTTTTGTAGGATTTTCCATTCAAAGGCATTGGTGTTTCCATACCAGCCTGTTAATTGAATTGAATTGACTTTATTTCTTTATGTCTAACATCCTTCACATACATGAGGAATAAAAATCTTTACGTTATGTCTCTGTCTAAGCAGTAATTTGTAATAAATAGTATATACAACAGAACAGTCAATATACAGTAGCATAGAAATACAATTGTATCAGCATGACTTAATCAGTCTGATGGCCTGGTGGAAGAAGCTATCCTGGAGCCTGTTGGTTCTGGCTTTTATGCTGTGGTACCGTTTCCTGGACAGTAGCAGCTGGAACAATTTGTGGTTGGGGTGACTCACGTCCCCGATGATTCTTCAGGCCCTTTTTACGCACCTGTCTCTGTAAATATCCTGAGCAGTGGGAAGTTCACATCTACACGTGCGCTGGGCTGTCCACACCACTCTCTGCAGAATCCTGCGATTGAGGGAAGTACAGTTCCCGTACCAGGCAGTGATGCAGCCAGTCAGGATGCTCTCAATTGTGCCCCTGTAGGAAGTCCTTAGGGTTTGGAGACTCATGCCAAATATCTGAGGTGAAAGAAGTGCTATTGTGCTTTTTTCACCACACAGCCAGTATGTACAGATCCTCGGTGATATGTATGCCAAGGAACTTAAAGCTATTCACCCTCTCAATCCCAGATCCATTCATTTCAATAGGGGTTGGCCTGTCTCCATTCCTCCTGTAGACCATAACCAGCTCCTTTGTTTTTGCGACATTGAAGGAGAGGTTGTTTTTGTGACATCACTGTGTCAGGGCGATGACTTTTTCTCTGTAGGCTGCCTTGTTACGTACTCTCCACCACACACTTACAGAGGTTTGTCAGTTTGTCATATACAAACTTTTGTAGAAAGTCAAAGTCAAAATCACGTTACTGTCTCATTCACAAAAGCACGTGATGCACAGCTGGGGTCTTACACAGTGAATGTTAGGGCACTGAGGAGTGTTGTGAAAGAGATCTGGGAATACAGATCTATAATTTGTTGAAAGTGGTGTCACAGGTTAATAGGGTCATAAAGAAAGCTTTTGTCACACTAGCCTTCACAAATCAATGTACTGAGTACAGGAGATGGGACGTTATGTCGCTGTTGTATAAGATGTCGGGGAGGCCTAACTTGGAATTTTGTGTACAGTTCTGGTCACCTACCTACAGGAAAGATGTAAACAAGGTTGAAAGAATACAGAGAAAATTTACAAGGATGTTGCTGGGTCTGGACGACCTGAATTATAAGGGAGGATTGAATAGGTTAGGACAGTATTCTTTGGAACAAAAAAGATTCAGAGGAGTTCTGAGGCATGTAGATAGAATAACTACAAGCAGGCTTTTTCCACTGAGGTTGGGTGGGACTACAACCAGAAGTCATGGGTTAAGGGTGAAACCTGAGAAGTTTAGGGGAACCTGAGGGGAAACCTCTTCATTCAGAGGGTCATGAGAGTGGGGAATGAACTTCCAGCACAAGTAGTGCATGCGAGCTCGATTTCTACGTTTAAGAGAAGTTTGGATCAGTACATGCATGGCTATGGTCTGGAGAAGGTTGATGGGAGTAGGCAGTTTACATGGTTTCAGCATGGACTAGATGGGCCAAAGGGTCTGTTTCTGTGCTGTACTTCTCTGTGACTATGAATCTAATGGCAAAGGGATGTCAAAACGGATGGTAACAGCGTAAAAGTGGTGGGGGAGGTGACAAGCTGGCTGTATCATGGAGGTACAAGCCCAACAGGAGACCAGTGAGTAATAGAATTGACTTGAATCACAATGACTAATTACTGGGAAGTGGCAATATCCATGTGGCGTGTTCAAGGAGCACGCTGAATATCAACAAACATTGACTCACATGTTACAGGAAAGCAAGTGACAAACACAGGAAGTACGTGCGATCCAGCAAAATTTTACAATGTGTTTAGTCACCAAGTAAAAAGCCTTTGACATCCCTATGTTGTTTCCTAGTCCTTTACAGCCAATAAAGACAGAACACAGACCAGTACAGCACAGAACAGCCCTCAGCCCACAATGATTCCACATTAAACTAAAGCTATTGGTCTGTGCAGGTCTATATCTCTACATTCAGCATGTGCACGTGTCTGTCTAAATGCCTCTTAAATGTCACTATGACGTCCGCTTCAGCAGCCTCCACTGGCAGCACCCACCACTCCCTATGAAAAAACCCTTGCACACCTCCTTTAAACTTTCCCTCTCTCACCTGAAAATTATCTTCTTTAGTACTTCATGTTTCAACTCTGGGAAAAAGACTCTGACTGCTTACCCTATCTCTGCCTCTCATAATTTTATGAGCTTCTATCGGATCTCCTGTCAGCTTCCGCCACTCCAGAGAAAACAAGTTTGTCCAGCCTCTCCTTCTTATCTAATACTCTGCAATCCAAGCAGCATCCCAGTGAACCTCTTCTGCATCCTCGACAAAACCTCCACACCCTCTCTGTAAAGGCTGGGACCAGAAAGTGTGGACACTGTTGGAATGGTGCTAACAGCAGCATAGAATGCAAGTTGAAACAAAGAACACAGGTACTGAGAAAGGGTAGTGCAGACAGACAAAAGAATGGCAAAGGCCATAGCAAGGTGGATTGGGAGATCCAGAGTTCATCGACTAGCATATAAGAGATCTCTTCCAGAGTCTGCTAACAGCAGGTTAGAAGCAGTCACTGAGCCTGGTGGTTTTGTAGTTTCTGCCCAACAGGAGAGGGCAGGGTCTGCGGGTGTGCTGGCTGCGTTCCTGAGGCAGTGGGAAGTGTGGACAGAGCCAACAGAAGGGAGGCTGGCTTGCGTGACTGTGCTTTGGTCTAGACGGCAATTCTGGGACTCCTTATGGTGTCTCTTGTGGACATCCATTGTTCTTGAGGGAAGGGCATCGAGCTTGGTGTGCTCTCGTACAGCTCATAACCACGAGTTCTGATTTCCACTTTCTCTTGACCTATTTAATGACCAGGATCCAAAACAGGTTTATTATCACTGGCATATGCTGTGAAACTTAATGCACCTAAAATAGACTATAAATGATAATAATCAGAAATATATTTCTTATTATTTTAATTTATATTTCAGGTATTGCACTGTCCTGCGCAATATGTAGCGGATTCTAGCTAACTGGGTCATCAGGTAATCAGGGCAGCTGCTTATTTGGGACAGTATTTATTGATTGAGATGCAAAGCAGAAAAGGCCCTTCTGGCCCTTTGAGCCGTGCCACCCAGCAGGCCTTGATTTAACGCTAGCCTAACCACAAGACAATTTACAATGCCAATTAACCCATCAATCAATACATCTTTTGGACTGTGGGAGGAAACCAGAGCACCCAGAGGAAACTCACACGGTCACAGGAAGAACGT
This sequence comes from Mobula birostris, assembly GCF_030028105.1. Taxonomy (NCBI): domain Eukaryota; kingdom Metazoa; phylum Chordata; class Chondrichthyes; order Myliobatiformes; family Myliobatidae; genus Mobula; species Mobula birostris. The sequence goes on along the minus strand of NC_092378.1, from coordinate 68,253,624 downwards.
CCGAAGTCCTTGCAGGCAACAATGGGAACAAAAACAAACCACCTACTTACAGGAAAGATGTAAACAAGGTTGAAAGAGTACAGTGAAAATTTACAAGGATGTTGCTGGGTCTGGAGGACCTGAGTTATAAGGAAAGATTGGGTAGGTTAGGACTTTATTCTTTGGAATTTAGAAGATTGAGGGAAGATTTGATAGAGGTAGTCAGAATTAAGATGGGTATAGATAGGGTAAATGCAAGCAGGCTTTTTCTACTGAAGCTGGGTGGGATACAACCATAGGTCATGGGTTAAGGATGAATGGGGAAAAGGTTAAGGGGAATATGAGGGAAAACTTCTTCACTCAGAGGGCCGTGAGAGTGTGGAACGAGCGGCCAGTACAAGCTTGATTTCAACATTTAAGAAAAGTTTATATAGGTACATGAATGGTAAGGGTATGGAGGGCTATGGTCCCGATGCAGGTCGATGGGAGTGGCCAGTTTAAATGGTTTGGCAGGGACTGGATGGGCCAAAGGGCCTTCTGGGTGTACTTTTCTATGAATACGACTCTAAATCATGAAATCAGCCAGGATTCCTTTTGTTTATTTGGGACAATATGCCGCCAAATTGGGGCACGGGACTGTTGCTGAACATAATCTAACTAATAGCAATCATGCACACATCGTGGGGCTGTTATAGAGTACAATGTGCTCAGAGCAAACAGTTTTTAAATAATGTCAGTTGCGTGTGTTTGTGTTCAAAAAGCAGTGATTTTTGTCACTGATAGATGGCGAGAAATAAGCAGTAAGAAAATTCCTGGCCGTTTCTAGCATTCAGGCTTGGAGATGCTAGAAACGGCCACAGGAATGACAATGGTACAATTTCACTACTTCAAGTTAGGAACTACGTAGAATATGACGGCATCATCTTGAGTGTTACCTTTGATCCCCTCCAGACACTCAGCTCTCACCTGTGGCTCCAAGTAGCTGTTTGCATACAATAGCGGCAATCCCTGTTACACCACTTCAACAAGTGGGCTAAAGCAGGTCTCATACCCTAATGAGATAGGAACATGCCTGCCCTAGCATGTGAAGCCAACTGGGTGGATGACATCTCTACACGAGGTCCAATGGCCTGGAAGGTTGTTCTGTGGGGCTATGGGGCGAACAAAGAGTATGACAAGGCCAGGAGAAGTCATGGTCATCCACTGCAACCAGGGAAGACCCCAATTGTGACATCCTCTCGTAACACCGGACCTGGACTTCCGAGGTCGAGAGACTGGAACTGCACCAGTACAACGGCTTTTTCACTTTAAAAACTCTCCCGCACAGGTTTCCTGTCATCGTCCGATATGACAGTCAACACCAGTAGAATTGGTATTGTTCTAACTTGTTCTGTATTTCACTTAAATACATAATTTGTTACTCAGTTGAATGGTAGTTTGTATTTTTTATACCTTTTTAACCATTTCCATAAAACTTCTGCTAATTGGGGCAGCTGCTTATTTGGTTCAATATGTACTGGTCCCGGTGTGTCCCAGTTAACTGGAATCCACTGGATAGTGCAAAAGGAAGGCAAAATAGTGTGGTAGTGTTCATGGACCATTCAGAAATCTTTTGGTGGAGGGAAGAAGCTGTTCCTAAAATACTGCATGTCTGTCTTTAGGCTCCTGTATCTCCTCCCTGATGTGAAGAGGTGCTGAGGGCCCTTTCTGAGGCATCGCCTTGTGAAGATTTTCTTGATGGTTGGGGGCTCATGCCCATGATGGAGCTGGGTGAGTTTGCAATCCGCTGTTCCTTCCTCCGATCCTGTGCAGTGGCCCTCTCCCTAGCACACGGCGATGCAACCAGTTAGAATGCTCTCCGTTCTCTTGTCTATTCTTTTTTCCTACAGCAGCAGAGCAAACAGTCATGTAAGTGTCCTTGATAAAGCGCTGCTGCCTTGACAACTGATTGACTTGCTGGGCAGGTCTCACATACAGGCAAGCGTTTCCCTGGTAAACCAGATGGGATTTTATACAGTCTGAGGCATTAATGTTCATTACTAATGACTGATTTATATAATTATCTGAATTGATTTCCCCAGCTGTCTTGATGGGATTTTAACATCTGTCTCCAGAAGTCCAGTAGTTTCACAGTGGAATTCCATACTATTCTCTATGTTAAGTAAACACATAAACTCTTCAAGTCCATTCCACTGGACAATAAAGCCACAACTGCTTTGATTGTGCCCTGGCCCTGACCTTCCTCAATTACTTGCTGGTCAAGAAAGAATCCATCTACTGTAAAGATGCTGCCAGTGATAGTAAATGTGGTTCTGGTTCTGAATCCTCCCAAGACAACTCAGGCATTAGTCTACTTCAGGAACAGGGCTGAGAGTTCCCTGGAGTAAACATCAACAATAGGCTCTCCTGGCCCAACCACATAAGCGTCATGGCCAAGAAAGCTCAGCGTCACCTTTACTTCCTCAGGAGGCTAAGGAAATTCAACACGGTCCTATCGATCTGTACAAATTTTTATCGAAGCACCATAGGAAGCATCTTGCCTGCATCATAGCTTGGAGATAAAGATGTGATAACAGCACATTTGGAAAGCAGTGAAATCATCAGACAAAGTCAGCATGGATTTGTGAAAGGAAAATCATGTCTGACGAATCTCATAGAATTTTTTGAGGATGTAACTAGTAGAGTGGATAGGGGAGAACCAGTGGATGTGGTATATTTGGATTTTCAAAAGGCTTTTGACAAGGTCCCACACAGGAGATTAGTGTGCAAACTTAAAGCACACGGTATTGGGGGTAAGGTATTGATGTGGATAGAGAGTTGGTTAGCAGACAGGAAGCAAAGAGTGGGAATAAACGGGACCTTTTCAGAATGGCAGGCAGTGACTAGTGGGGTACCGCAAGGCTCAGTGCTGGGACCCCAGTTGTTTACAATATATATTAATGACTTGGATGAGGGAATTAAATGCAGCATCTCCAAGTTTGCGGATGACATGAAGCTGGGCGGCAGTGTTAGTTGTGAGGAGGATGCTAAGAGGATGCAGGGTGACTTGGATAGGTTGGGTGAGTGGGCAAATTCATGGCAGATGCAATTTAATGTGGATAAATGTGAAGTTATCCACTTTGGTGGCAAAAATAGGAAAACAGATTATTATCTGAATGGTGGCCGATTAGGAAAAGGGGAGGTGCAACGAGACCTGGGTGTCATTATACACCAGTCATTGAAAGTGGGCATGCAGGTACAGCAGACGGTGAAAAAGGCGAATGGTATGCTGGCATTTATAGCGAGAGGATTCGAGTACAGGAGCAGAGAGGTACTACTGCAGTTGTACAAGGCCTTGGTGAGACCACACCTGGAGTATTGTGTGCAGTTTTGGTCCCCTAATCTGAGGAAAGACATCCTTGCCATAGAGGGAGTACAAAGAAGGTTCACCAGATTGATTCCTGGGATGGCAGAACTTTCATATGAAGAAAGACTGGATGAACTGGGCTTGTACTCGTTGGAATTTAGAAGATTGAGGGGGGATCTGATTGAAACGTATAAAATCCTAAAGGGATTAGACAGGCTAGATGCAGGAAGATTGTTCCCAATGTTGGGGAAGTCCAGAACGAGGGGTCACAGTTTGAGGATAAAGGGGAAGCCTTTTAGGACCGAGATCAGGAAAAACTTCTTCACACAGAGAGTGGTGAATCTGTGGAATTCTCTGCCACAGGAAACAGTTGAGGCCAGTTCATTGGCTATATTTAAGAGGGAGTTAGATATGGCCCTTGTGGCTACGGGGATCAGGGGGTATGGAGGGAAGGCTGGTGCAGGGTTCTGAGTTGGATGATCAGCCATGATCATAATAAGTGGCGATGCAGGCTCGAAGGGCCGAATGGCCTACTCCTGCACCTATTTTCTATGTAAACTGCTCTGCATTTGATTGCAAGAAACTGCAGCGAGTTGCTAGGCAAGATGGAAACCAACCTCCCTTCCACGGACTCTGCCTACACTTTTTGCTACTTCAGTAAAGTAGCCAGCATAATCAAAGACCCCACCCATCCCAGAGATTCTGCCTGCTCCCTCTTCCATTGGGCAAAGGATACAATAACCTGAAAGCATGTACTATCGGGCTCAAGGACAGCTACTAGCCTGCTGTTATAGCCTACTAAATAGTTCCCTAAGATGAAAAATTAGACCTTTGATCTCATAATCTATCTTTTTATGATCTTGCATCTTATTATCCACCTGCATTACAATTTCCCTGCACTCTGCTGTTGTTTTACCTTTGCCTAGTTCTACGTAATGATCTGATCTGTGTGAACAGTACGCAAAGACAGGCTTTTCACTGCCTCGTAGTACATGTGATAATAATAACCCAATTCCAATTGCAATTCTAATGCTTCTATTTTCTCCACCTCAACCACTATTCCTGGCAGATGATTCCCAGTAAGACTACCCTTTACATGAAAGCGCTGCCTCTGATGTCCTTTTTAAATCTCTCTCCTCATGTCTCCTTAGACCTGCTGATCCAATTACACCTTTAATATCCAAACAGGTGGTGGAAGATTGAGAGATCCATTGCCCATTGTGGAGCAGATAATAAACTCCCAATAGTACATGCACTTCTAGTTGTTTAAAAGTGTGTAGATATCATTATTACATTAATCAATATGCCAAACTAAATCTTGTATTTCTATAGCAACCAGAGTAATTGTCTCTCTGCATCCCTGTTGTCCAAATCATTTGATAGTTTCTCTGGGTTTCATTTTAAGAATGATACCAGATAGAAAAAGGCCACAAAGCCCACAGAGCCTTTGCTAGCTCTTTAATGACCAATTTTTTAGAGTCTTAGAGTAATTTAGCATGGACAAAGGCCCTTCAGCCCAATCCATCCATGCCAATGAAGGTGCCCACCTAAGCTAGTCCTATTTGCCCGCATTTCAAAGTTCAAAGTAAATTTATTACCTAAGTAAGTAAACATTAAGCAATCTTCAGATTCATTTTCTTGCAAATATTTACAGGAAAATAAAGAAATACATAGAATTTATGAAAAACTATTCAGAAACAAATACTGACAAACAGCAAGTGTGCAAAAGAGGAAAGATCGTGCAAATAATAAAAGAAGTAAGTAAATAAACCATATAACCATATAACAATTACAGCACAGAAACAGGCTATCTACCCTTCTAGTCCGTGCCAAACTCTTACTCTCACCTAGTCCCACCGACCTGCACTCAGCCCATAACCCTCCATTCCTTTCCTGTCCATATAGCTATCCAATTTAACTTTAAATGACAACATCGAACCTGCCTCAACCACTTCTGCTGGAAGCTCGTTCCACAATAAATAACTCTGAGAACATTTGGTCCATATCCTTCTAAATCTTTCCTATCCATGTACCTGTCCAAGAATCTTTTAAATATCATTATTGTTCCTACCTCAACTATTTCCTATATGCTCATTCCACATATGCACCACTCCCTGTCTGAAAAAGATTTCCCTCAGGTTCCTTTTAAGTGTCTCCCCTCTCACTTTAAGACTATGCCCTCTAGTTTTTCATTCCGTTTCCCTGGAAACCAGACTGTGCATATTCAGCCTATATCTATGCTCCTCATGAGTTTACACACCTCAACAAGGTCACCTTGCAATCCTATACTCCAAAGAATAAAGTCCTAGCCAATCCAACCTCTCCCTATAACTCAGGCCCTTGACTCATGTCAACATTCTGGTAAATCTTTTCTATGCTCTTTGCAGCTTAATGACACCCTTCTGATAACAGGGTAACCAGAACTGTACATAATCCTCCAGGTGCAACCTCACCAAAATCTTATACAAAAACCACTTATTCCTTCTCCACAGTCCTGATGGGTGAGAAAAATATGCCAATGTTGATGGATTGTATTGTCTCTTTTCAACTCTGAATCAAAATTCCACTCTTGGGCTGCTAACATACACACGGTGGCCATGGTATCACCTGCTTGATATTGCAAATACCTAATCAACCGATCATGTGGCAGCAACTCAATACATAAAAGTATGCAGACTTGATCAAGAGGTTCAGTTTTACAAGCATCAGAATGGGGAAGAAATGTGTTCTAAGTGACTTTGACCGTGAAGTGATTGTTGATGCCAGACAGGCTGGTTTGAGTATCTCAGAAACTTCCGATCCCTTAGGATTTTCATGAATGACAGTCTCTGGAGTTTATAGAAAATGGTGCAAAAAACAACAAAAAAAATTCCAGTCAGTGGCAGTTGTGTGGGCAAAACACCTTGTTAATGAGAGAGGTCAGAGGTGAATGGCTAGACTGGCTCAAGGTGACAGTAACTCAAATAACCACGTGTTTAAATCATGGTGTGCAGAACGCACAACACGTCAAACACTGAAGTGGATGGGCTACGGCAACAGAAGACCACAAACATAAACTCAGTTGCCACTTTATTATGTACAGGAGGTACCTAATATAGTGGCCACTGAGCGTAATGTTGGAAAGTCTTTTCCATGAATCCCACTTCTCTCGCCTTTATTTATTCATTAAGATACAGGGCAGAACAGGCTCTTCCAGCCCTTCAAACCGCTCCACCCAGCAACCCTCGATTTAACCCTCACCTAATCATGGGACAATTTACAATGACCAATTAACCTACCAACCGGTACGCCTTTGGACTGTGGGAGGAAACTGAAGCACCTGGAGGAAACCCACATGGTCACAGGGAGAACACACAGACTCTTTACGGACAGTGGCGGGGACAAAGTTCTCTCGTTCAGAACAAAGTTGTTCCTGTTAGGTGGCGCACCGTCTGTCAGAGATCAATCATCTTTCATCTCCCAGGTGGGACACTTCCCAACTTGCAGAAAGGAAACACTACATGGAACCCACAGGAGAACAGATCCATATTTTTACACCAAACTATTTTTATCTTTATTTCCACTCAGTTTTTGCCAAGAACGTGTCAAGATTGTAGAATGTTCTTTGAGAAGTGCTTGATGAGTCATAATCTCCTGCTCCGCCCTGCAGTTTCTGTTTCAAAAGTACATCTGATTCCTTGTGAAACTTTTTAAGGAACCTCCTGTCACCACCCTCTAAGGCAGTAAATTCGTGATCATGGTGTAACTATACAGCTCCTGTACCTCGTTTTATACTGAATGGGGTCCAGGCATACAAGTGGGCATATGGTAGCACGGAAGCTGGCATAATGCTTTACTGCACCAGAGATCAGCGATTGGGGCTCAACTCTCTCCACTGTCTGTACACTCTCCCCATTACCACAAAGGCTTCCTGCAGGTACTCCAGTTTCATCCCACATTCCGAAAGACATGCAGGTTAAGGGTAGTGAGTTGTGGGCATGCTATGTTGGTATCGGAAGTAGGCTACCCCCAGCACATCCTTCAACTAGCACCAGTTTGAGATGAAGGCTCTCAACCTGAAACATTGACTGTCCATTTCCCTCCACTGTTTTGGTGCCAGCATCTGCAGTGTCTCTTGTGTCATCAGCTCTACAAATAGTGGGTAGATTAGATAGATTTATTTGTCACATGTGCATCAAAATGTACAGTGAAATTCATTGCTGTTGCATCTATGGCTGACACAAGTCTGAGGATTGTCCGGGGTGGGGGGCGGGGGGCAGCCTGCAAGTGTCGGCACAATTCCAGAGGCAAGTCCACACTTATCAACCCTACCCCAAAACTTTCTGGAGCAGCCAAAGGACAACAGTGAGAACGTACAAACTCCTCACAGACAGCGATAGGAATTAAACCCTGAACTTCCGATTGTTGACACGGTTACGCGACACACTAACCACTATGCTACCGTGTCACCCAAAATACTTCAGTGTGAAATAATAATTATTGGAACTTTCGGTCTACAGAAGGGCTCCCAATTCTTCTTCAAAGTGGTGTGTGAATGGTCAGCATGGACTCACTCTAGGACTCAATAGACTGGTGTGTCAGCCTTGACTATTGTTCTTGGATCTCTGGACTGGGATTTTAAACAAGGGAAGATCTGCAGACCTGGAAATCCAGAGAAACATATGCAAAGTTCTGCAGGAACTCTGCAGGTCAGGCATCACCCGTGGAAATGCTCCCCTCTTACCCCCTCTCCTCTCACCTTACTATCACCTCCCTCTTGTGCCACTCCTCTTTCCATTTCTCACAAGGTCCACTCCCCTTCTCCTATCAGGTTCCTCCCTCTTCAGCCCTTTACCTCTCACCTCCCAGCTTCTCACTTCATGATCCCCTCCTTCACCTACCTACCTTCACCTATCACCTTCCAGCCGGTACTCCTTCCACTCCCCCCACCACCACCTTCTTCGAGCTTCTGCCCCCCTTTCATTTCCAGTCCAGATGAACGGTCTCAGCCCAAAAAGTTGACTCATTATTCCTTTTCACAGATGCTGCCTGACCTGCTGAGTTCCACCAGCATTTTGTGCAATCTGACAGGAACAGGGCGGTTCCCCGCTGAGCCACATCTGACACTTTCCAGGAGAACGCACAAGACCCAAGGATGAGGCAAAGGTCTGTGAGGAATGAAGCAAATGAGGAGGAAGAGATTTTGAGGCAAATTAGTAACTAAAATCAGGGCACATCTGGATGGGAAGACAATGTAACAATGCAAGGGTAAAGATCGGGAACTCCCCTGTGAGGACGTAGGCTGACACCAAGATGAATGTGCTCTCTATAACCAAGCTGTGTTACTGATGCACTAAACCTCAGTTATCTGGGACAGTCGGCTTGTTATGTCCCAAAGGAAGGTGGGTTGACCCAAAAACCTAGGCACTGGCAATACTGCCGTATGAAATATATATGTGTGTGAGAGAGAGAAAGGGAAAGGATAAAAGGGAGAGACAAAAGGTGAAGATATAGAGGGAAGGAAAGGGAGGGGGGGAGAGTGGGAGAGATAGAGAGAGGGAGAAAATAAAAGAAAGGAGGAGAGAGAGACATTGAAAGAGAGAGGGGGAGTCAGGAAGAGAGAGAGAGAATGACAGTGATAGAGAGGAGAGGGGTCAGCAGGAGGGGGATAGAGAGAGGGAGAATGAAAGAGGGAGAGAGAGGGAAGGAGAAAGAGCAAGGGAGAGAGAGAGAGAAGAAGGAATGCTGAGGGACAGGGTCTATTTCTTGTCCATCTGCACATTGTAACTCTAACTCTATAATCTGCATTTTGCTCTTGTTTTCTTTCCCTTTGATTCTTCGTAAATGTACTTGCACACGGAATGATCTGTATGGATGGCAAACAAAAGCTTTTCACTCTGTGTCAACACAGGCAACAATAGTAAAACTAACACTGCTGTTTGTGGGATCTTGCAGTGCACACATTGGCCCTACTTTTCCTGCAGTTCTATGTAGGTTATTGACCGTAGAGCATCTGAGATACCCTGAGGCAGTACTGGTTTTTCATCTATCAATACTTTTACCATTATTCATAACTCCAAGCATAAAAGGCAAAAATAGTCCCATGTAAATTGCCGCATCTTGGAAGCCGAAGTTTCCACAATAAAAGGGAACAACACATTGGAAGAGGACTATCAGAATATTATTATCAATAATTGCTTCAGCACAACATTGTGGCCAAAGAGCCTGTTCCTGTGCTGTACTGTTCTATGCCCTAACACCAAAGGCATGTGGTAAACAAAGCCAGAGTAGTCTCAGAAAGAACCACAGAAGATCGTTTTTCACACAGCCCCAAGATAAAACATATCACGGCTCTGGAAACCACATCAGAGGGCAGCTCACCCAACGATGCCAGGATGACTAACCAAGGCACTGGAGACAGATACCAATACAGCTTGTCTCACGGTCATGAATGCTACTTTCCTGTGACAGTGCTCCTTGTAGGTGTGCACAATGGTGGGGAGGCTTTCCCTGTGATGAGCTGGGCTGAGTTCACCACTTCCTGTAGACCTTTCCATTCCTGAGCAATGGTGCTTCCATACCAGTCCGTGATGCAACAAGTCAGGCTTCTTCTTAGAATCTATTTAAAGACCAGTTCAAACAGAACTTACAGTGACCTCTCGCAACAACATTCTCACCAAAATAATACCCTGAGTGGTGGATAGGTAGAAGTAAACTATGTGCGTAAAATCAAACATCATCACTCAGAGAAATGTCAGTATATTTACTGGACTGACGAATTTAAATTTTACCACTACAATTGGGAAATTAAATTTAATTGAATCCAATCTAAAATTAAATGAAACTAGTAAAGCAGCCATGAATCAGTAAATATTATGAGAACACATTCGACTCATAGGAATACTGACTACAGCAGCCTGATTACAGGCACATCTTTTATGATATAAACAATCTTTTTTTCTCTTTCTTTGATTTGGTAATATTCCATTTATATAGTGAGCACATCGCAGAAACCAGCCTCTTCCCCCAAAGGCTCTGTCTACTCTCTTCTGCTGTCTCAGTAATGCAGCCAGCACAATCGAAGACCCCACCCCAGACATTAGCTCTTCTCCACTCTCCCATCAGGCAGAAGATACAAAACCCTGAAAGCACGTACCAACAGGCACAAGGACAGCTCCTGTCCCACTCTTTTAAGACTATTGAATGATTCTCTAGTATAAGATAGACATATTTACCTTGGTATAATCTTGCACCTTATTTTCTGCCTGCACTGCACTATCTCTGTAGCTGTAACACTTTATTTTGCATTCTGTTATTGATTTCCCTTGTACTACCTCACTGCACTGTGTCATGCAATGACCTGCCTCAACTGTACGCAAGACAAGATTTTGGTTCATGCAAAACCAATTTACTGAGTTACCAACTATCACTCAATTACTAGCCTTTGACCTCTGAGCTTCAGGTTTGTGGGTTCAAACCCCAAAGTACAGTAAAATTCCAGCAAATTATTGAGGGAGTGCCAGAGGTGATATGTACCTGTCCAACTGACTTTAAAAAATTCTTACTGTATCGGCTGCAACCAGCTCATTCCTGCTGAAGGGTCTCAGCCTAAGATATTAACTGTTTACTTCTCTTCTTAGATGCTACCTAACCTGTAGAGTTCCTCCAGCATTTCATGCATGTTCCCCTGTGTAAAAGTTGCCCCTCAAGTTCCGGTTAAATCTCTCTCCTTTCATCTTAAACCAGTGCTCTGTAGTTCTGGATTCCCCACGCCTGGGAAATAGACTCTGTACATTCAACCTACCTAAGGCCCTCGTGATTTTATTCATCTGTATAAGGTCACTTCTCAGTTTCCAACTGCAGACACCAAGAAGCAATCCGAGCCTGTTTCAGGTCTCCCTATAACTCAGTTCCTCGAGTCCGGGCAACATCCTTGTAAATCTTTTCAGAGTCAGAATCATGTTTATTACCATTGACAAATGTCATGAAATTTGTTGTTTAGTGGCAGCAGTATAGGGCAAGACATAAAAAAATTACTCAAAATTTAAAATAAAAAAGGAGTAATGAACAAATAAATAAATAAAATGCAAAAGAGACCGAGCTGATGGACCGTTCAGAAATCTGATGCCAGAGGTGAAAATCTTTATGCACTCCTCAGTTTCATAGCACCTTCTGCGTAGCAGGGTGAGTAGATCCTCTGGGGTAGACATACACGCTGTGGACCTACTGTCTCAAGTGCATCCTCATAAGCACCTCACTTCTTTACTTAGCGATACAGCACAGTAACTCACAGAGCACAAACTGCCTAACTACACCCATGTGGCCAATTAACCCATTAACCTGTACATCTTTGGAATGTGGGAGGAAACCAGAGCACCCAAAGGAAACCTATGTGGTCACAGGCAGAACATACAAGCTCCTTACAGACAGCAGTGAGATTGAACCCAGGTCAATGGCACTGTAATAATGTTACGCTACCATGCCACCCGCAATATCTTGTACAGTCACACCTTGACCCCCCAAATTACTCAATATCCTGCATGGTGAAGGCCAACAATGCCAGGAACCTTCTTCATCATCCTAACAACCTGTGACTCCATTTTCAGGGAACTATATACCTGAACTCCAATTCTACAACAATTCCCAGTGCCCTTTGAAAGTCCCAACTTGGTTTACCTTTCCAAACTGCAACACGTTGCACATATTTGAATTACACTTCTCGTTCTTAGCTGAACACTAACCCCACAGGCACGGTAATGTGTGGCACAGTAGCATAGTGCTTAGCTTAATGCTTTAAAGTGCCAGTGACCCTGGTTCAATTCCACTACATTCCCTCCGTGACTGCATGGGTTTCCACTGGGTGATACAGGTTCTTCTCACATCCCCTAAATGTACTGGTTATGGTTAGTAAATTGTGGATATGCTATGTTGACACTGGAAGAATGGCAACACTTGTAGGCTGCTCCCAGCACTACCTTGGATTACGTTGCTCATTGACGCAAATGATGCATTTCACTGCTTCGATGTACATACATGTGAAATATAAAGCCAGTCTTATCTTATCCAGCCCCCCTGCATATCCCTCTAATCACATTAAAATTATACTCCTTTGTATTAGCCAATTCCATCCTGGGGGTGGGGAGTCTCTGGCTGTCCACTTGGTCATTGCCTCTCATCATCTTGTACACCTCTATCAATTGAGCTCTCATCCTCCTTCACTCCAGAGAGAAAAGCCCTAGCTCGCTCAATTTATCTTCATAAGACATGTTCCCTAATCTAGACAGTATCATGGTAAAACTCCACTCCACCCTTTCTGAAGCTTCCAGATCCCTCCAGTAACGAGGCAACCAGAACCGAGCACAAAATTCCAAGTGTGGTCTAACTAGAGTTTCATGGAGCTGTAAGATTACCTCGTGGCTCTTGAACAGAATCCCCTTGACTAATGAAGGCCAGCACACCGGACGTCTTCTTAACCACCCTATCAACTCGCGCTGTAGCTTCGAGGAATCTATGAAGAGTGGTATTGCTCAATGGGCTGAATGGCCATCATATATAATGTGTGGACAGGTCAGCAAGGAGTTAATGGGAACCACAACTTTTTGTAATGGTTCATTGAATAAAATATCCCAAAATGGTATACAGCGGTGCTTTCAAAACTTGACAACGAGCCACTTAACAAAGAAATAACAGAACTAAATAACAGCAGATGTTCAAAAGCTTGGTCAAAGAGTTACAGTATTTTAATAAACATCTTAAAGGAGAAGAGGGTGGCGGAGGAGGAAATTCCAGAGCAAAGGACCTTGGCAGCCGAAGTCACGGGCACCAATTGTGGAGTCATTAGACTCGGAGAATCGAAAGATCAGAATTAGAGTAGAGCAGAGAGCTGGCAGGGTCACAGGAGATGACAGAGATAGGGTGGATGGGGCCAAGGAGGTGGGTGAGTACAAGGGTAATAGTTTTAAAACTCAGAGTATAAAATTGGGTTTTATGTGACAGGGCTGAAAGAGAAGCCAGGCTCATTTCCATCCACTGAGTAAGCATTTTAACCACTCTTTATCATGCTGTTTGCACTATAAATACATGCTGTCATTCATGTATTTAGGCACATTTTATTCCATATCTGTACTTTAACCTTTGACTTTATTTTTATATAATACTTTGTTCTTATAATATTTGAAGGCTGTTATTTTTTGTTGCATGTTGCCCCAGCACACCACAGCGAATTTCTAATACATGTAAATGTACATGGCAGATAAAGTTGATCCTTCACCCTTTATTTTTTATCATTCCACATTCCCACTCCAAAGTAAAGGCACTTCAAAGTGTCGAATGCTCACCAGAGAAAGAGCATAAAAACGTAGACTTAGAATACTCCATTTAAGAGTTAAACATTGTGCCAAGGCTAACAAACCACAACATCTACTAAAAATGTAATTTTTCCAGGGACCAGCCATTACTAAGCGTTGTCTCATTATTCTACCAGCATACTAACACTGTAGTCATACAGACTCTGACTTGCTTTCAAACAGTGGTCACACTTGGCTGTATTGCACTCAGTGATCACCTGTATTCCTCATGAATGCAAATATCTAACCAGCCAATCACGTGCCAGCAACTCAATGTATAAAAGCATGCAGGCATGGTGAACAGCTTCAGTTGCTGTTCAGACCAAACAGCAGAATGGGAAAGAAATGTGATCTAAGTGACTTTGACTGTGCCAGACGGGATGGTTTGAGTAACTCAGAAATTACTGTAATGCCCAAACACCGAGGACATATTTGTCTTTTGTTTAAACAACTTCACTTTCAACGTCTCCATTCAATACTTGAGGGCTGCCACCTTTACATCCCACAATTCCCCTCCCTCCTCCTGCGCACACGCATAACACGGAGAGTGTGCATGAGTAATAAATACTTACATAGTCCAATTGAACAGAACCCAGCACACTCTCATTTTTTTTTAATTTGAAAAAAAATTAAAGACAATTCAATTGCCAAACAATTCAAATTTCCATTAGGATATGGGAATTAGTTCTAACCCTTGAAGTTAATATAATTCTGAAGGTACCAAGTGCCTTTAACAGCACAAGAGCCGGCGCTCCTTTCTTTGTGAGGCAGTCAGCTAGTTGTTCTTTGTAGTTGACCACAGCACGTGACAAATTTTCTGTGCTGACAAGTTCTTTGATGCTGCTTATCTCTAGACGAAGCCTCTTCTCTGTAACTGACCTGGTGGGTTTGATGGCATCAACCCAAAGAGTAGTTGTCTGTGACACAAGTAATTTGTAGACTATACTTCTTTGGGTCACCATGGAAAAGCTCAGAATGGAGTGTGGCCGCTAAAACAGCATTGCCAATATCTTCAGATATTGCAAGGGTTTCTCCTGCCAGTGTACTCCATACAACTCTTCGGATCATTTTTGATTGCCAATAGAGAGGTGAAAATCTTTCTTCTTCTCCCATCAGTACAATAAAATATCCCCCCTGAGTATCTCTATCAGGAAGATTTTCCAAGTGAGGCATCACTGAAGACAATGAATCTCGGTGAGTTATCTTTTCTAAGCTATTGAAACTTCAAGACTACATTTTCAGATTGAATTCTGCACACTGTCTTGTTACCTCATGTGAAGTTTATACTGTAGCACATTGTGCTGGATGCCAAACTGCTTCGGGTTTGATTTGAAGAAGGAAGTCTGAGAGTCGGAGCTGGAGTGCTGAGAAAGACATTTTTGAAATTTTCGTTTTTTTTTCTCCAACGGCGTTCAGAGAGGCGGGACTGCGCAGGCGTGTGACGTCGGGCAGTGCAGCGTGGCAGATTTAAAAAGAACAGAGCCTCATACAGCGGGCAGCGTAGTTTGCGGGCGGCGGAGTGAGCCCGGAGCAGAGTGAAGACTTAAGGACTTCGGCTCAACGGGCTTAGGCGGAAACGGGTGAGGCGAGGAAGGTTTGGTATTCATTTTCTGTTGTTATTTGAGGAGAAGGGCAGTATGAGTGTGAGGGCAGTTTGCTGTTCTCGGTGACGTACGTGGGAGGCCCTGGAGTCTCCAAGCCTCCCGGACGTCTACATCTGCGCCAAGTGCATCGAGATGCAGCTCCTAAGGGACCGCGTTACGGAACCGGAGCTGCAGCTCGATGACCTTCGTCTGGTCAGGGAGAGTGAGGAGTTGATAGAGAGGAGTTACAGGCAGGTGGTCACACCGGGGCCACGGGAGGCAGACAAGTGGGTCACGGTTAGGATGGGGAAGGGGAAGAGTCAGGTAATAGAGAGTACCCCAGTGGCTGTGCCCCTTAACAATAGGTACTCCTGTTTGAGTACTGTTGGGGGGGACAGCTTACCCGGGGGAAGCGACAGTGGCCGTGCCTCCGGCACAGAGTCTGGCCCTGTAGCTCAGAAGGGTAGGGCAAGGAAGAGGAGGGCAGTTGTGATAGGGGACTCGATAGTAAGGGGGTCAGATAGGTGATTCTGTGGACGCAGTCCAGAGACCCGGATGGTAGTTTGCCTCCCTGGTGCCAGGGTCCGGGATATTTCTGATCGTGTTCAAGATATCCTGAAGTGGGAGGGCGAGGAGCCAGAGGTCGTGGTACATATAGGTACCAATGACATAGGTAGGAAAAGGGATGAGGTCCTGAAAGGAGAATATAGGGAGCTAGGAAGGGAGTTGAGAAAAAGGACCGCAAAGGTAGTAATCTCGGGATTACTGCCTGTGCCACGTGACAGTGAGAGTAGGAATGCGATGAGGGGGAAGATAAATGCGTGGCTGAGGGATTGGAGCAGGGGGCAGGGATTCAAGTTTTTGGATCATTGGGACCTCTTTTGGCGCAGGCGTGACCTGTACAAAAAGGATGGGTTACACTTGAATCCTAAGGGGACCAATATCCTGGCAGGGAGATTAGCGAGGGCTACTGAGGTGACTTTAAACTAGAATGGTTGGGGGGTGGGAATCAAATTAAAGAGGCTAGGCGAGAGGAAGTTAGTTCACAACAGGGGGATGGGAACGAGTGCAGAGTGACAGAGGGGTGTAAAGTGAGGGTAGAAGCAAAAGGTAGTAAGGAGAAAAGTAAAAGTGGCAGGCCAACAAATCCAGGGCAAGCATTAAAAAGGCCACTTTTCAACATAATTGTATAAGGGCTAAGAGAGTTGTAAAAGAGCACCTGAAGGCTTTGTGTGTCAATGCAAGGAGCATTCGTAACAAGGTGGATGAATTGAAAGTGCAGATTGTTATTAATGATTATGATATAGTTGGGATCACAGAGACATGGCTCCAGGGTGACCAAGGATGGGAGCTCAACGTTCAGGGATATTCAATATTCAGGAGGGATAGACATGAAAGAAAAGGAGGTGGGGTGGCGTTGCTGGTTAAAGAGGAGATTAACGCAATAGAAAGGAAGGACATAAGCCGGGAAGATGTGGAATCGATATGGGTAGAGCTGCGTAACACTAAGGGGCAGAAAACGCTGGTGGGAGTTGTGTACAGGCCACCTAACAGTAGTAGTGAGGTCGGAGATGGTATTAAACAGGAAATTAGAAATGTGTGCAATAAAGGAACAGCAGTTATAATGGGTGACTTCAATCTACATGTAGATTGGGTGAACCAAATTGGTAAAGGTGCTGAGGAAGAGGATTTCTTGGAATGTATGCGGGATGGTTTTTTGAACCAACATGTCGAGGAACCAACTAGAGAGCAGGCTATTCTGGACTGGGTTTTGAGCAATGAGGAAGGGTTAATTAGCAATCTAGTCGTGAGAGGCCCCTTGGGTAAGAGTGACCATAATATGGTGGAATTCTTCATTAAGATAGAGAGTGACATAGTTAATTCAGAAACAAAGGTTCTGAACTTAAAGAGGGGTAACTTTGAAGGTATGAGATGTGAATTAGCTAAGATAGACTGGCAAATGACACTTAAAGGATTGACGGTGGATATGCAATGGCAAGCATTTAAAGATTGCATGGATGAACTACAACAATTGTTCATCCCAGTTTGGCAAAAGAATAAATCAAGGAAGGTAGTGCACCCGTGCCTGACAAGAGAAATTAGGGATAGTATCAATTCCAAAGAAGAAGCATACAAATTAGGCAGAAAAAGTGGCTCACCTGAGGACTGGGAGAAATTCAGAGTTCAGCAGAGGAGGACAAAGGGCTTAATTAGGAAGGGGAAAAAAGATTATGAGAGAAAACTGGCAGGGAACATAAAAACTGACTGTAAAAGCTTTTATAGGTATGTAAAAAGGAAAAGACTGGTAAAGACAAATGTAGGTCCCCTACAGACAGAAACAGGTGAATTGATTATGGGGAGCAAGGACATGGCAGACCAATTGAATAATTACTTTGGTTCTGTCTTCACTAAGGAGGACATAAATAATCTTCCAGAAATAGTAGGGGACAGAGGGTCCAGTGAGATGGAGGAACTGAGCGAAATACATGTTAGTAGGGAAGTGGTGTTAGGTAAATTGAAGGGATTAAAGGCAGATAAATCCCCAGGGCCAGATGGTCTGCATCCCAGAGTGCTTAAGGAAGTAGCCCAAGAAATAGTGGATGCATTAGTGATAATTTTTCAAAACTCGTTAGATTCTGGACTAGTTCCTGAGGATTGGAGGGTGGCTAATGTAACCCCACTTTTTAAAAAAGGAGGGAGAGAGAACCGGAGAATTATAGACCGGTTAGCTTAACGTCGGTGGTGGGGAAACTGCTGGAGTCAGTTATCAAAGATGTGATAACAGCACATTTGGAAAGCGGTGAAATCAATGGACAAAGTCAGCATGGATTTGTGAAAGGAAAATCATGTCTGACAAATCTCACAGAATTTTTTGAGGATGTAACTAGTAGAGTGGATAGGGGAGAACCAGTGGATGTGGTATATTTGGATTTTCAAAAGGTTTTTGACAAGGTCTCACACAGGAGATTAGTGGGCAAACTTAAAGCACACGGTATTGGGGGTAAGGTATTGATGTGGATAGAGAATTGGTTAGCAGACAGGAAGCAAAGAGTGGGAATAAACGAGACCTTTTCAGAATGGCAGGCAGTGACTAGTGAGGTACCGCAAGGCTCAGTGCTGGGACCCCAGTTGTTTACAATATATATTAATGACTTGGATGAGGGAATTAAATGCAGCATCTCCAAGTTTGCGGATGACATGAAGCTGGGCGGCAGTGTTAGTTGTGAGGAGGATGCTAAGAGGATGCAGAGTGACTTGGATAGGTTGGGTGAGTGGGCAAATTCATGGCAGATGCAATTTAGTGTGGATAAATGTGAAGTTATCCACTTTGGTGGCAAAAATAGGAAAACAGATTATTATCTGAATGGTGGCCAATTAGGGAAAGGGGAGGTGCAACGAGACCTGGGTGTCATTATACACCAGTCATTGAAAGTGGGCATGCAGGTACAGCAGGCGGTGAAAAAGGCAAATGATATGCTGGCATTTATAGCGAGAGGATTCGAGTACAGGAGCAGGGAGGTACTACTGCAGTTGTACAAGGCCTTGGTGAGACCACACCTGGAGTATTGTGTGCAGTTTTGGTCCCCTAATCTGAGGAAGGACATCCTTGCCATAGAGGGAGTACAAAGAAGGTTCACCAGATTGATTCCTGGGATGGCAGGACTTTCATATGAAGAAAGACTGGATGAACTGGGCTTGTACTCATTGGAATTTAGAAGATTGAGGGGGGATCTGATTGAAACGTATAAAATCCTAAAGGGATTGGACAGGCTAGATGCAGGAAGATTGTTCCCGATGTTGGGGAAGTCCAGAACGAGGGGTCACAGTTTGAGGATAAGGGGGAAGCCTTTTAGGACCGAGATTAGGAAAAACTTCCTCACACAGAGAGTGGTGAATCTGTGGAATTCTCTGCCACAGGAAACAGTTGAGGCCAGTTCATTGGCTATATTTAAGAAGGAGTTAGATACGGCCCTTGTGGCTACGGGGATCAGGGGGTATGGAGGGAAGGCTGGGGCAGGGTTCTGAGTTGGATGATCAGCCATGATCATAATAAATGGCGGTGCAGGCTCGAAGGGCCGATTGGCCTACTCCTGCACCTATTTTCTATGTTTCTATGTTTCTATCAAACATGATGTCAGGTTCCTCTGCCTTGCCACCCATAGAATCTGACCTACCTTTGACCAAAGTTGCTCAGATTCAGCTTCACTGAGGGGTGCATCCCATTGTGTGGCACGTGAAGTTTCCATGCAGATTGTCTGAAGATCCCTGATGTAGCTTTCTTGGTGCAGTTGTACTGTTCCATCAACAGCAAGGACTTCTACCCCTACACAGAAGAATCTGTCATGTTCCTCGCGCTCAACCTGAAAGGCTGGCCTTAGCTGAGGAATAACTGTCGTAGCAAAGTTTTGTGAGCCTCCCCATATGAAGTCATCTACATGATAGGCAAGTGCTAAATCTTGCTGGTAAAAAAAACAGCTGGATCCACTTGTGACATCTTTCCATCTGTTTCCAACTTTTGTTTTTCCCACTAGCTCTGCCTGCTCATCCTAAGACTTTTCAGCATTGTATGAGACAGCAGTGTCTTGGTCTACAAATCTCACAGTTCATCCAGTTTTAAGACTAAAACTTCCATATTGTCTTTGTACTTGTGATTATTTCTGTTCAGGCAAATCTGTTGAGTTCCCAACTGTACTCTCTTCCGCACTGTCCTCGTCACAGTCGAGCAATTCTGTTGGGTCCTTTGCTGCACTCTCCTCATCCTTGTCTGTGTGATGAGACCATGTACCAGGTAAGTGCTTTTCATTTGTTGTGTCATTCTCCATGGCGTTCTGATGGTCTTCAGTTTGTAGTCTGGAATGATACGCTCTCACATATGTACCTCCATGTCTCAGGAATATCACAACTCCATCATGACCAATGACAACTCCAGGACCTTTCCATCCTGTACAGTCTGTTCTTCTGTAAAACACTTTGTCCCCTATCTCATATTTCCCATCTGTAGGATGGGCCTGTGCCCTCAGTGCTCTTCGAATTCTGTCTGAACACTCTGCTTCAGTGAAAGCCTCTCTTGATGCATGAAGTGCTGAAATGTTTCCCAACCCACCGACTCTTTGTTGTGCCCTCTAGAGCAGGTGGTCTGTCAATCAGTACAGAGGGAAGGTTAGGATTCTGGCTGAACACCAATTGATGTGGGCTATAGCTATGTACATTGTTCACAGTATTCTTTGCCATAAGGGCCAGTCTAGGATTGTCTCCAAACACAGCTATTGCTTTTCTTTACTTTCAGCATTATTCCAGTAAGTATCTGATTATGTTGCTCCAGAAGCCCACTACTGCAAGGGCTATATGCCACTGTTGTCTTTGTTTCAATGTTGAAGTTCTCTGCCATACCTCTGAATTCATCATTATTAAATTCACCACCATTACAACTGAATACTTTCCAAGGTGGGCCATGCACAGTTAGCCAGGAATGAAGTATTTTACAATCTCTGAGGGTTTCTTTGTATTTACAATTGAAATGTGTGAACTCATCAATGATGTGGAGATACCACACTCCTTGCTCCAGTTCATGTAGGTCCATGGCTACTGTTTCACTGTATTCAGATGCTCGTGGCAGACCAACTGTAGGCTTGGGTTTGAGCTTTCCAAACTTCTGGCACATCTCACAGCTGTCAATTATCTGCTGTAGAATAGAAAAATAATCTGCATCCTTGTTTCCTGAATTCCTGAGAGATTTCTGAAGTCCATCAATTGAAGTGTGTAAATTCTGCTTGTGAAGTTTGAGCAACACTTTGCATTTCTCATCTATGGTCATGCTTTGTGTGACAGTTAGTACCTTACTCTCACATTGGCTGTCAGTAATGTCTTTCTCTAGAATGTTCACACAGTAATGTCTAGAGCTGGTCAGCTTCAGACACTGGCTGTTTGGTCAGTGTTTGGTCATTCTCCATATCCAGTACTGCTCTTGCTTTCTTCAGGGAAGATTTACTAAAGAGTAATGGAATGTTCACTGGTACCACTATCGTTTCAATGTTACATTTTGTCTACCCTTTACGGAGTTTTCACTCTTTTGGTGGAATGTACAATCTTTCTATCTCCAAATTTGAAAGCTTTGTTACAAGGTGCATCTGTGTTCACTATTTTCTGCACTTCATTCTGGTTTAGTTCAGTTACCTAGCTTTCAAGCCATTTTTCTCCATACACTGTGTGTGTGTGCATGCTGTATCAATAACAGCAGACTCCAGACATTCTATCATCAAAACCTCTGCCTCAGATGTCTCTGCATTGTTAAGTGATTCCTTCATAAACAATTTGACATGGCACTCTTCTACATCTTCAGATTTGTTATTTTCTTCAGTTAGGCTAATTTGTTCAGTTCTGTGTCGACAGTTTTTTGCCCAGTGGTAAATGCTTTGACATACTGCACAGTTCGATCTCTTACCATACTTGTTTAATGGATTTGTGCCAAGTAATGGTACCCTTGTCTGCACCCTCTGGGATCTACGTTTGCTATACTCTTGTTTCTGCTGAGTGAAGTATGCTGTTTCATAGAAACATAGAAACATAGAAAACCTACAGCACAATACAGGCCCTTCGGCCCACAAAGCTGTGCCGAACATGTCCTTACCTTAGAAATTACCTAGGGTTACCCATAGTCCTCTATTTTCCTAAGATCCATGTGCCTGTCCAGGAGTTTCTTAAAAGACCCTATTGTATCCGCCATCGCCGGCAGCCCATTCCACGCACTCACCACTCTCTTCGTAAAACACTTACCCCTGACATCTCCTCTGTACCTACTTCCAAGCACCTTAAAACTGTGCCCTCTTGTGTTAGCCATTTCAGCCCTGGGAAAAACCTATAACTATCTACACGATCAATGCTTCTCATTATCTTGTACACCTCTATCAGGCCACCTTTCATCCTCCGTTGCTCCAAGAAGAAAAGGCTGAGTTCACTCAACCTACTCTCATAAGGCATGCTCCCCAATCCAGGCAACATCCTTATAAATCTCCTCTGCACCCTTTCTATGGTTTCCATGTTCTTCCTGTAGGGAGGCGACCAAAATTGAGCACAGTACTCCAAGTGGGGCCTGACCAGGGTCCTATATAGCTGTAACATTACCTCTCAAACTTAGTCCCATGATTGATGAAGACCAATACACCATATGCCTTCTTAACCACACAGTCAACCTACGCAGCAGATTTGAGTGTCCTATGGACTCGGACCCCAAGATCCCTCTGATCCACCACACTGCCAAGAGTCTTACCATTAATACTATATTCTGCCATCATATTTGATCTACCAAAATGAATCACCTCAAACTTATCTGGGTTGAACCTTATCTGCCACTCCTCAGCCCAGTTTTGCATCCTATCAATGTCCCTCTGACATCCCTCCACACTATCCACAACACCCTCAACCTTTGTGTCATCAGCAAGTTTACTAACCCATCCCTCCACTTCCTCATCCATGTCATTTATAAAAATCACAAAGAGTAGGGGTCCCAGAATAGATTCCTGAGACACACCACTGGTCACCGACCTCCATGCAGAATATGACCCACCTCAACCACCCATCTTTCCTGACTCAAACTAATCTCCAAGGATTTTCATGCACAATAGTCTCTAACGTTCTGTAGGCAAAAACACCTTGTTAATGAGAGAGATCAGAGAAGAACAGCCAGACTGATTCAAGCTGACAAGAAGGTAAAAGTAACAAATAAACATGCATTACAGCAGTGGTGTTCAGAAAAGCATCTTCGAATGCACAGCATGCTGGACATTGAAGTGGATGGGCTACAGCAGCAGAAGACCATGAACGTACACTCAGTGGCCACTTTATTAGTAACAGGAGGTACCTAAAAAAGCAGCCATGTTTGTTGAAAATACAGCTTGTCTGACTGCAATTCTACTGCAAGGGTTTTTCATTGTTCCTCCGCGTTTATGTACTTATGCATATGACAACAAACTCAGCTTTGACTCTCTAATTTTCATGCTATAGCAACACTTTGTAGTGTTTAAACAACTGCTCCTGTCGCCTTCTTAGCTACACCCAGGTTATGATTTTGCAGCTGAGTAGTTCAACAATACTGTATGAAGATCCAGTGGGTTGTTTTATTACACAGAGGAGAGCACAGTGCAGCACAGTACCACCCCTCTAGCCAGCATGTGTTAAGGTCAATCTCAACCTTCCCTCCTGCATAACCCTTCATTTCTCCGTCATCTATTTAAAAGTCTCTTAAACGTTCCTAATATAGCTGCCTCTGCCACCACTCCTTGCAGGGGGTTCCACACACCCATCACTCTCTGTGTAAAAACCTACCTCTGACCTCCACCCACAAACGACAGAAAATCCGCAGATTCCGGAAATCCAAGCAACATTCACAAAATGCCAGAGGAACTCAGCAGGCCTGGCAGCATCTATGGAAAAAATCCTGCTGAAGGGTCTCGGTCTGAAAGTTGACTGTACTCTTTTCCATAGATGCCAGTTGGCCTGCTGAGTCTCTCCAGTATTTTGTGTGTGTTGCTCTGACATCCACCCTATGCTTTCCTCAAATAATCTTAAAATTATGCTCCCTTGTATTAGCCATTTCCACCCTAGGGAAAAAAATCTCTGGCTATCTACTCTATCACTGCCCCTTATCATCTTGTACGCCTCTATCAAGTCACCTCTCATTCTCCTTCACTCCAAAAAGAATAGCCAAAGCTAGCACAACCTATCCTCATAAGACCTGCTCTCTTCCAGGCAGTATCCTGATAAATCTCCTCTGTGGAGCACTTTATTGGCATGTCAGAGGTTGAGGGAGATATGATAGAGGTTTATAAGATTATGAGAGCATGGGCACCGGAGAGAGTCAGCACCTTTTAGCCCAGGATTGAAATATCCAATTCTAGAGTGCTTGCGTTTAAGGTGAGAGGGGTCACGTTCAAAGAATATGTGTTGAAGTATATCCGAATAAAGGGTCTCCACCTGAAATGTCGACCGTTTCATCCTCTCCATAGATGCTGCTTGATCTAATGAGTTCCTCCAGCACTTTGTGTGTGTTCCTCAAGAGTTCCAGCATCTGCAGGATCTTTTGTGTTTATAAGTACAAAGGAGATGCATAGGGCAGGTTTATTTTTATATACAGAGACTGATGGGTGTCTGATGTGGTGGAGGCAACTACAATAGAGTTGTTTAAGAGGCACTTAGATAGACACATGACTGTGCACAGAATAGAGGATATTGTGTAGGCAAAAGGAATTAGTGTAGTTAGGCATTTCATTACTGGTTTAATTGGTCTGGCACGACATCCCAGGTCAAAGAGCATGTTCCTGTGCTGTACTATTCTGTAAACAACCAGACTCTGCAAATGCTAGAAATCCTGATGAAGGATCTCGGCCGGAAATATCAATTGTTCATTCCTCTCATAGGTGCTGCCTGACCTGCTGAGGTCCTTCAGCACTTTGTGTATTATTTTCCTTTTAGCCTTTGATAAGAGTGAACTTCAATGAAATTTGGGAATGAAGAGTTTTCTTGAACTCATTTCTAAGTCGAATCAGAGCCAGGAAAACCCAACATGAAATATCAATCTCTCCATCAGCAGGATATAGAGAAATATCTCATGTTTCAGTCCGACTGATACATTTCAATGAGCTCATCCATTTGTCATCCAGCTCGTTGTTCCGTGAGATTATTCAAAGATTTTGCTCTCCTCACTCCGATATCATTTGTCTACACCGATTACTGCCAATGTTTCACCGTGGTTTTTTAGATGTTTCTCCCTTCAAATCATCTTTCAATGAAAAACAGAAGGCCGATACATAATGAAGTGCAAAAATCACACCACAATTATCATTCCAGGTGCAACTTGACACCACGTGGTTGTTGGCTCAAGTTTGAACAGCCTGTTACCTGAGGTGAAAGTAAGTTAAATTTCTCACTGCAAGTTGTATCACAAACTAGAGTCAGACACTATCCTGTCACAATGCATAATTTTCAGCTTAATTCCCACTCTGCTGCAACCAGTATACCACTCTACTTATTGAATATTGAAAGGCCTAGATAGATTGGATGTGGAGAGAATGTTTCCTTTGGGGGGGGGGAGGATTAAGGACTAGAGGACACAGCCTCGTTGCACAGACAGCTGTGGAGGTCAAGGCTTTTTTTCTCGCGGTGCAGACACAGTTGATTTGGCACAGGAGACTTCATGTAGGTTTGAAAGCGAGAGATTTCACCGGGTTTTGGCTTTTTTTGGTGGCACAGTCGCAGTCACAGTTGAATCAGCACAGGAGGCCTCACGCAGGTCCAAGAGAGAGAGAGATGTTAAAAGGGAGCTTTCGCCGGATTTCGTCTTTTTTTGGTGGTGCAGTTGCAATTCACTGGCTAGGGCAAATAAAAATAAGGCAGGGACAAGTGGAGCGGTCGTTGTTGGAGTGGGCCAGTGTTAAGAATGGAGAGACATGGCTCATCAGGCTTTAGTAAGAACAGGCTTGGGTGGGGTTAGTATCTGGTAAGTTTCTTCTTCATTCTTCATCCTTCATTCTTCTTCTCCTAGTGAGGGTAGCCAGGAACCTTCAATCCCGGTGAGATAGGGAAGTGCCTCCCCCAGGACATGAATCCAGTTCTGGCAGTCTGGATGGATAAGACCAACTGCAACATCCAATGGCCAAGAAGGCAGTGCTGCAACGTGTCATGGGCATGACAAGCCACAGAAAGTATCATGGCTATCCACCGCAGCTGAGGAAGTACCAGTCGTGACGATTGTTTGTATCATTGGACCAAGATTTTTGAGGCTGAGAGAGTGGAAATGCCCCAGTGCAATGTCTTTTTCACTGTAAAACTCCTCCCGCATGGGTTACGTTATCATCGGAAATGATGGACAACCAACACAGACAGAGAAGTGAGAACAGCTCTGGGGGCTGTGTTGTGCTCTTTGTGTGAGATGTAGGAGTTCTGGGAGATCTCCAATATCTGCACCAGATGTACCGAACTGCAGCTCGATGATCTTCGGCTTGTTCTGGAAACTGAGGAGGTGATAGATAGGAGCTACAGGGTATCATGGTCTTGATCGGTTATTCCCTGGTTCCCTTTAAAGTTCCTTTGTGTCAGGATCGGGACCGTTGACTCCTTGTTTTCCTTTAATTCATTGTTTCCCTGTGTTTCTTGGGCTCTATAATTAAGGCACTTGATTCTCAGCTGAACGGTCAGTATATAGTGTCGGGCTTACAGTGGCTCAGCACTAGACCGTCACCTGACATCATCTCACGTCACTGAAGCAAGTGTGAGCAAGTCACCTTGCCAGAGCGACCCAAGTCACATCGCTGGAGCAAGTCGAGTCTTCTCTCCGAAGTGAGTGCCAGTAAGTCGCCTCTCCTTGCCAGAGCCAGCCTGCCAAGTTACTGCGCCTGAGCGAGCCTATTATGCTACCTCACCAGTGCGGGTCCATCGAGTTAACCCACTGGAGTGAGTTTAGAGCCACTGTCTGTAGTTCCGGGGCTGAGTCAAGAGCTTGCCGCTACTTGGAGCCACTTCATACCAAGATAAAAGAACTGTCTATCATTGTGTGGTTTTGTCTCTTCATGTCCTCATCTCTGCTGGGTAGGTCTGGCCATTTGCCACTACCTTGAGTTAGGAACTGTCTCTTTGTGTCATTGCCTCCGCTGGGTAGGTCTAGCCGTTTGCCGCTACCCTGAGTTGGGAACAGTCTCTTCGTGTCCTTGTCTCCGCTGGGTAGGTCCAGCTGTTTACTGCTACCCTGAGTGGGGAACTGTCTCTTCATGTTCTGTGTTCTGTGTCCTGTATCCAAGGAAGAGTCCTGGCTCTGTGACCTGCATCCAAGGAACAGTCCCGGCTCTGTGCTCTGATGTTCCGAGTTCCAAGTCCAGGCTCCGATGTTCCGAGTTCCAAGTCCAGGCTCTGATGTTCCAATTTCCAGGTCCAAGTCTGGGTCCCGAGGCCCTGAGTCCCAGTCTAAGTCCAGGGTCCAAGCCCTACTCCAGCCACGCATATTCCCACTTCCACTTCATTCACTCTTTGATGTCTCTCTGTACAATCCTTGCTTCCCTGCTTTCCTAGTAACTACTAATAAACTCTATTTTTGTTAACGCTACAAAACGTGTTTGTGTCCTGCATTTGGGTCCACTCATGCTCCGTACTTGTGACACAGGGAGGTGGTTACCCTTAAGTTTGCGGATGCAGGTAAATGGGTGACCGTCAGGAGAGGGAAGGGAAATGGGCAGCAGTACAGAGTACCCCTGTGGTCATTCTCAATAACAAGTATATCGCTTTGGATACTGTTGAGGGGGATGATGTACTGGGGCTGGGGAGGGGAGTCGCGTAAACTGGGTCTCTGGCACTGTGGCTTAGAAGGGAATGAGGGGAGAAGAGATTTGCAGTCATGATTGGGAATTCCATAGTTAGAGGAGTACACACAAGATTCTGTGGGCATGATAGAGACACCCGGATGGTATGTTGCCTCCCAGCGCCAGGGTCAGATTTGTCTTGGATCGGGTCCATGACACTCTGAAAGGGGAGGGGGATCAGCCAGGAGTCTTGGTCCATGTTGGCACCAATGACATAGGTAGGATAAGAGAGGAAGTCCTGAAGAGAGAATTTAGAAAGCTACATAGAAGATAAAAAGCAGAACCTCCAGGGTAGTAATCCCTGGATTGCTGCCTGTACCACGTGATGCTGAGGGCAGGAGTAGGATGATTTGGCAGATGAATGCATGGCTGAAAACTGGTTCAAGGGGCAGGGTTTCAGATTTCTGGATCATTGGGATCTCTTCTGGGGAAGGTATGACCTGTACAAAAAGGACGGGTTACACCCTCTTAATATTCAATTCAGATGAAAGGTCTCAACCGCAAACCACGAATGTCCAATTCACTCCATAGATGCCGCTGACCCACTAAATTCCTCCACTGCCTTTTCTGTTACACCATTCATCTGTGAGCCTTGCAGTGAGGTTGTCATCTTGCCCAGAACCTCCCTGCAGTCAGTGAGAATTAGCCCAATTTCCTACATTTGGCCTATAACCCACCAAGCCCCAAACCTCCATGTATCTATCCTAATGATGTGGTCCTCCAGCATCTCGTTCTATATATTTACCACCATCCAGGTGAGAAGTTACCTCTCAGGTCCCTTTTAAATCTTTCCCCTCTCACCCTAAACCTATGCTTCCTAGTTTTGAACTCCCCACCCACCAAGAGGAAAAGACGGCTATCATCCGCCTTATCAATTCAACTTATTATTTTAAACACTACTATAAGGTCACCCCTTATTTATTATTTTTATGTTTCTTTTGTACCAGATTTCTGCTCAATTCAGCCTTTATTAATTTTACTCACCTCCTGTGTCTCATTGTGTACCATCTGCAGTCGGCACTCCAAGTCTATTCCAGTTATACCTTTGAAACCTGTAAGCTCTCCTAGAAAGAAGGTCAAGAGCGACCCTGGGGTGCAAGTAGTTAATCCTTTAAGTGGTAGTACAGTAGATGAGTGGCAAAGAAGGCATTTAGCACACTTGCTTTCATTGGTCAGAATACTGATTTAAGGATTTGGGACATCATGGTTACAGCTATACCAGACATTGTTAAGGCCACCATTGGAATACCGTGTACAGCTCTGGTGGTCCTGCTATAGGAGGGATGTCATTACCTTGAAAGCATCCTAAAATGATACATGAAGAGGCTACCGGTGACTGAAGAAGCTGGATAGGCTGGGGCTGTTTGCCCTAGAGCACAGGAGACAGAAGGGTAAATTGTATGAGATTTATCAAATCATAAGGAGTACTGAGAATTTGAATTGCTGCAGAAAGGGAATCAAAAACTAGAGGGGATAGGTTTAAGGTGAGAGAGGAGAGATTTAAAAGGGACCTGAAGGGCAAATTTCACAGCAAATCAAATATCGCTGTGATGATTGTACATTCTAGTATCAATTGTTTGGCGACAATAAAGTATGAAGTATAAAGTAAAAAAAAATCTTTTTCCACACAGGGTGGTGGGTACATGGAACGAGCTGCCACGGGGAAGTGGTAGAGGTTGTTACAATTATGACTTTTAATAGAGACTTAAGTGAGTTTAGAGGGAGATGGGTAAGGCACGGTGGCATAACGGCTAGCGAAATTCTTTACAGCTCCAGCAACTGCGGTTGAATTCACACCGCTGTAAGTAGTTTGTATGTTCCTTCTGTGACCCCCTGGGTTTCCTCTGGGTTCTGGTTTCCTCCCACATTATAAAGACGTACAGGTTAGTAAGATGTGGTCATGCTACAATGGCACCTGTGGGCTGCCCCAGCACGCCCTTGGACTGTGTTGGTCTTTAATGGAGAAAGTGCATTTCACTGTCTCTTTCGATAAAAATGTGACAAATAAAATCAATGTCTCTTTATGACTCATATTCACTGTTTAAAGTTCAAAGTAATCTTATTATCAAACCTCATGTATGTCACCTAAGATCCATTTTCTTGCAGGCATTCACTCTCTACAGTAACACAGCCCTTGGCCAGCAAGACTTTTGTTCCTTGTTAGATTGCCATTAAAATTCTCTCACTGTGCATGTTGGCAGTGTTGTGTAGCTAATCACTTCCCTTCACACCAATAAGATTGAATTAGTGGTAATGAAAGTGTAGGAGTGAAGGGTTAACAACTCTGTGGACTGGCATAGCAACAGCACCACAGTCTTTTTAGTGACAGATGGTTGCTAATTTGCTTAATCTATCATTGATGTTTCTCAGGATGGTATCGTTTGGATCCAGGGGTTGTTCCAGCGCTAAAGCGACCAACATGATGAACATGTAAACAGCTGCCAGAGACTGAGTCACAGGGTAGCAGGAATTACGCTTAAAAGGAAATCGCAGCAAACATGCAAAGGGTTCCTGCTCCACCTCAAGATTATGACAGCAATTATCCCAGTGCTATAACGCACACAACATTTGTATTTGGCTTAAAACTGAGGTGCTCAGAAACTTGAGAGACAAAAGATTCTGCAGGTGCTGGAAATCTTGAGCAACACACAGAAAATGCTGGAGAAACTCAGAAGGTCAGGCAGCATCCATGGAGGAAAATGAACAGTCGAGACCTTCATCAGGACTGGAAAGGAAGGGGGCTAATGCCAGATGAAGGTGGGGGAGGAGAGGAGTACCAACAGGCTGGTAGATGAGACCAGGTGAGGTGGGGGGGGAGGTGGAGGAGGGGTTACTGTGAGAAGCTGGGAGGTGATAGGTAGCTGAGATAGAGGGCTGAATAAAATCTGCTGGAGGACAGTGGACCATGGAGGAAAGAGGAGGAGATGGGGAACCAGACTGAGATGCTGGGAAGGTCATAAGGTCTTGCACAAAATTTCTGTCAGTGATAGTGAATCTCTGGAATTTTCTGCTGCAGAGGAAGATAGAGGCCAGATCATTAGATACATTCAATGTGGAGATAGTTCAAAGTGACACAGTGTGACAGCTGGGTAGAGCCACTGGCTCACCGTGCCAGAGGACATAGGTTCAATCCTGACCCTGTTGCCACGCATCCAATGTCAACGTAGCATGCCCACAATTCACTAATCCTAAACTGTATGTCTTTGGAATGTGGGAGGAAACTGGAGCACCCAGAGGAAACACACATGGTCACAGGAAGAACGTACGAACTCCTTACAGAGAGCAACGGGAATCGAACCCCAATCGGTGATATCTGGTGCTGTAAGGGGATTGCAATAACCACTACACTACCGAGTGGCCTAGTTCCTAGTTTTTTGAGTTCTAGTGCTCTAGAAGCAGGCATTCAATGTGACAGATCTTACTCCTGATTTTAGAGCTTGCAGCTTAGAACCAGCAGGTCCAGAAGACCATAAGGCATAGGAAGGAGCAGAATTAGGCTATCTGGCCCATTGAGTCTGCTATGCCATTCCATCATGGCTGATTATTAACCCTCCCAACCCCATTCTCCTGCCTTCTTCCCATGATCTTTGACACCCTTGCTAATCAAGAACCTATCAACCTCTGCTTTAAATATGCCAAATGATTCCATAGATTCACCACTCTCTGGCTAAAGAAATTCCTCTTCGTCTCTGTTCTAAAAGGACATCCTTCTGTTCTGAGGCTGTGGCCCCTGAGGTCAATTCCCATTCTAGCAACATGTGCCAACATTTGCAGCTTATTTATCAAGGGTCAATTTTATTTGTCATATACTAAAAGACCATAAGAAATAGGAACAGAATTAGGCCATTCAGCCCATCGAATCTGCACTGCCATTCGATCATTGCTGATTTATTATCTCTTTTAATCCCAATCTTCTGCATTCTCCCCATAATCTTTGATGCCCTTACTAATCCAGAAACCTTTCACCTCTACATACACTTACATGCATTAGGAATGTGTGTTGGTCAGGGCATGACACGTAACTAAATAATAACTTTCAACAATTATAATAGATACCAGCATGCATTTACAATGTAAACAGCATTTTAGAAAGTGATTGAAGTGTTTACAATGCAGTGATGGGGGTAATAGATGGGGGGGGGGGGGGGGGGACATTAGCTAGAAAGCTCGAACAGTTTAACTGGCTGGGGGGAGAAATTTTCAAGATGGGGTGAGAGTTTTGATTTAACAGCCTGCACTGCACTTTCTCTGTAACTGTAACACCATATTCTGCATTCTGTTTTCCTTTTGGTCCTACCTCAATATACTGTACTTAATCCTACCTCAATATACTGTACTTAAGTTTGGATGATCTGTCTGGCTGGTATGTGAACAAAAGCTTTTCACTGTACCTCAGTACATCCGTCAATAAGAGACCGATTACTGACTGCCTCTGCATTTTTGTACTACCTAAAGAACAAGGAGGATCTTCCAAGTCAGCGTAGAACCTACAATAGCCTGTCCTAGTCCAATCACATAGACAAGACAACTCATCGGTGCCTCTACTTCCTCAGGAGATAAAGAAACTTGGTATGTCAC